>NC_056748.1:703273594-703438594 GCF_019279795.1 Protopterus annectens
GTAGTCACTGTACACTGACCTTTTCCAAGACCATTGAGCCCCTACTCCGTTATGGGAGTTATCTCAGCTGCTGTGAAAGGAAACCTCATTTCTGTCACATATCTGAAGTCCCGTCTCCTGATCCCTGTACCTTCACTCTTAAATAAGACCTGTAACATATATAGTTATTTAATTATTACTTTTTGTTCACTGCAAGTGTGCTAGTCTATTGACCCCTTTCAGCTATGACCTGAACTCAAAGAGTAGAAAATATATTAGGATTTTACTAATCAACAATATCATATACAACATGAGTAAATGGTACAATTCAGTACATAGTGATACGGGTTAATGCAGATATGATAAGATTAATAGGATCTAATCAGAGCGAAAATATTCAAAGATGTGCATAAAATACGGACTGATTATGCATATAACACATGAACATGTACTCCTGTATACATATGAAATATGCAAGTGTAAAATGCCACATTATTAGGCTGTGAAAAGTTTCTAAAATGTATTCTATTATCACATTAACAGTTGTAGGTAGATTCTGTAAAGGGGTGTTCTTTAAGTGCATCTTTGAAGATTTTAATAGTTTCATGTTTTCTGGCGTTACTAGATAGGTGGCAAATAGTTTCCCAGTCTAGAGAAGGCTCTCTTATATCTGCCACAGTTTTAAACAGAGGACATAGCAGAGAAAATTTGTTGTCATTCATATTTCTGAGTTCATAAGGGGTGTTCTGTAAAGGTAGTTTCACTTAAACTCCTACCTTTCATTTATAGTTGCACCTTTCAACTGGACGTAACGTGAGATCAAAGAGATGCTGGCACTAGAAAATGGCCTTTGGAACATAGAATGTCACTACACTGCTGTGGAAGGAGTTGGGCAGCTCACAGTAGGTTCAAAAGTGCCCGCCATTTGTTACTAGTCTTATAGTTATACACAGCCTTAGTTATAGAAGCTGGCTTGTTGAGGAAGGTTGGTCTTTTTCCCACTCTGACACTGACCCTCATGTGTAGCCCCCGAAAGTGACCCCAGGCAATTGTGCAGATAAAGTCTTATCAACATTTTTATAGTTGAACACCCCAAAGAATACTGCAGCAAGCTGCTTTTTTGTTTTCTAGAGTCATAGCAAGCTACTGCAAATTAATATGCAGCTTTGTACAGTTATCATCACACTTTGACTGCTTCAGACAATGCTTCAGGCATGACTGCAAATGTAATGTATTTTCAGCATTCATTTATGAAGTCACATTAAACACAGATCTTCATAAATCAGTGCTGTTACTACACACCCATACCATTGGCAACTGCCAATCTTACCCCCTAGTAGCTTGCGCCTTAGACAGCTGCCCCCTTTGCCCTGTCTTAATTAGGTCTCTGATAGTCAGAAGAAGAGAGAGCTGTTGAGCCATCATGTGATCACTTCTAGTGGGGATTTGCATCAGATAGACAAATGGTGGGTTAACAGACCAGGGAACCCCAAACATGTAGTGCAGTTGTGCTGGGAATGTCCAGCCAGTACTGCTTTGTAAGATGAATTCATCTCCTACATTGATAATGGCCTGTCCTGTATAACTGGAGTTTCTGGGATATGGAGTCTGAATGGACCCTGTTCGAAAGGTGATAATGTTTATCATGACAGTAATCCTAGGACTTCTGATAAAAATCTGCAGTGAGGGAAGTAATCAGTTAAAGAAAGAGTTCTGTGCATTGCTACTTGGGAGGTGATGTCCCCAGATTTGACTGATGTATACTGACAAGCTAGGATGTCAGCAGAAGTGGTAGCCACCAAAGCAAAGGCCAAGTGTGGTACATGTTTTACTTCACCCCCCCCCCTTGTTTCAGTTCCTAATAGGGTTGCCACCCATTTGTTTTTTCCAGACTATCCAGAAATCAAATTGATTGTCTGGTAGTCCAAAAATACAGTACAAATTCCAGTATTCTGTTTAAAATAAAAAACAGAGACTAATGGAAAACAATCTCTACTTTTGTTTAAGAAAAGCATCACAATTGCAATGCTACTGCATGACAAACCGGGAAAGAGGATGTTCCTCCTCCCCGATGAGCCTATGATATTGCAAAATGGGTGGGGAGTGGATGGGGAGAGGGAGGAGATGGGCAGGGTTAGGGGAGATGTGAGGGGACATGGATTTGGTCTGGTTTCAGCCACAACAAAAGGTGGGAACCCTGCTTACTAATGAGTTCTAATCCTTATTCTAAACCCGCTCCCTGCCCTAACATCAGCCCTACACCTTAACTTAGAAAATTCATCAACACTTCCACTGCACTTCCTTGCAAGCTATAGATCCCCCTGTATGACCCAGGAAACCCAAACACGTATTTAAGGTTACTAGAAATACCTACCATCCAACCCAATGCAATATTCATAGTCAACTTTAAATAACTTACTATTAACATGGAATCATACTCATTTATTTATTTTATTTGTCCTTTGATAAATATAAAAGTCTGACTGAGCCAATGGCCCATTTTCAGATGCACGGAGAAAAACTCTACAACAAATTCAAAAACATTTAAACAGTAGTTGAGTAATTATATACAAGAGCAGAAAGCCCTCCAATAGATTAAATATTTTACAATGATTTGGAGAGAAAGGCTTTTCAAAAACACACAAAAACATTTTAAAGTAGCTAATAAGTAGTTATGTATAAGTGGAAAAAATTCCGATAACATAGAAAAACACAGACTGAAATACATTTACAGAAATATTAAGAGTGCAATATGTGCTGCAAGTAACAAAATACATTGCAGAAGTGGATAGCCTATGTCAAGCAAACTGATATGCAGTTATTAAAATATTGATCATATTTCTAGTAATGTATGGAGGTGAAACATAGTGTACTTTGTTGCCAAAACAGACAGAGGAATACAATGAGATGAAGAGGAGTAATGAGCAGGAGGGTAAAATTAAGGACACGCAGAGAGAGAGAGAGTAGGACAATGAAAATATTATGGAAGGACACAAGAGAAGATAAATAGTGTCAAGTGTTGGTGGAACAGCTGGAAGAATGTACACTAGTAGTATGTATCAGCAAAATGAGGGCTACTTTTGGTGTTGGGCCATTACTACCTGCTAAGATATAGTGGTGTTTGCAAATATGGAGTGAAAAAGTAATGGTTATAGTGAGTAGATTGTCATGCATCTGTTTTAGGTTCATAGGTTCATAGGTTCATACTAGGCTATCTGCCCTAGGGCATTTATAAGCCTAGCCAGAGTGTGTTTGGCTTTCGCCACCCATTTTAAATGAATTTTGCTATGCCCTTTTTCGAGGTTAGTATACTGTGCCTCTGTCTAACAGTGACACAGAAGTGATACCCGGGGTAAACCTACGATCTCCCATACGCTCATCAAGACTCCTCTTGAAGAGAGTCAATGAGGGACTCTGCCTAACCTGGACTGGGATTTTATTCCAGAGTGAAGGGAGCCTCTGGGTTATGAATCTGTCCCGCCACCATGTCCTATTTATTTCAGTGCTGAGGTTCAATTCTCTCGAGCACGTAGCTCGATGGGATTTGGATTTTCTGAGGTGCAGCATGTCCATTAATTCTGGGTTGGACATGGCTTTATACGTCAGGCACAGATCGCCTCTGAGCAGGTGGTATGCCACTGAGTAGAGCTGGAGTTTCTTTAACCGGGCAGCATATGGCATCTATTTGAGCCCTTTGATCCTCTTAGTGAGGTACTTTTGGGGTCTTTCCAGTTGCTGCAGGTGTCTGGCAAGGTACATCCCAAAAGGGGCATTGTACTCAATTATGGGCCTGATGAGGGATGAGTAAAGAGGCACAATGACCTCCCCTGATCTAGATGTGAATCCCTTCATGATTAGGTGGGCTATATAAAATGTTTTTCTAACCAATTTGGCCACATGGTTTTCAAATGAGAGATTGCTATCAACTTGGGTCCCCAGGTCCCTAATTACTTCTTCCATACTTAATGGATTACCACCTATGTGGTAATTTGTGGGCAGTTTGTTTTTGCCATAGGGGATGACTATACACTTTTTGGCATTTAGCTTGAGGCCATGGCTCTGGCACCAGTAGTCTGTTTCTATGAGGCCCTTTTGTAGGATGCTTGTGTCGGCTGGAGAGCCAATTATGGCGTCTAGTTTGCAGTCATCTGCAAACTTGATCAGCCACAGTCCTTCCGTGCTGGCCTGTACCTCCGGGAAATATATACCGAACAAGAGAGGTCCCAGGACTGAGCCTTGTGGGACACCACTTGTAACTGGTTTGGAGTCTGACATGGCTCCAGCAATTCTAACCATGTGGGTTCTGTCCTTGAGCCAGTTTGCAACCCATCTAGTGACATAGGGGTTTATATTTAAGCTGGTGAGCTTATCTATAATGCCCGAGTGGGGTATTGTATCGAAGGCTTTTGCGAGGTCCAGGTAGGCTGTGTGGACCACCTTCCCCTCGTCAATGGCCTTGGTGACTGTTTCAAAGAAGTCAACCAGGTTTAAGAGGCAGGATCTGCCCTTAACAAAGTCGAAATGGGTAGGATCCAGTGTCTGCAGGTCCCCAATATCTTTATTTATGAGGTCCATGATGATCCTTTCCATAGCTTTGCAGACCAAGCTAGTCAGGCTTATGGGGCGATAGTTTCCAGGATCCGTTGAGGCACCACCTTTGTGGAGAGGGACCACTGTTGCTTTGTTGTTTTGAGGTTTCTATGTGTACAGTTCCAGGTGTCAGATATTTTTTTTTTCAGATTGGTCTTGAAATTGGAAAGGTTGCTAGTATGCTTATTATATGACACCAAACATGCAGACACAGAGATTCCTGGCATTTTGTAAATACAAACTCTCTGGAACAGATTGTAAATATGCTGACCAGGGGCGTAAATATACTGGATCTGGTCCTCCCACCCATTAGTAATGTCCTCCCTGCTAAGATCAGAAAACAAAATGGTCTCCTTTGAAGTAAAAATAAAAGCTGGAACCCCAGCTAACCCTGGAATGTACAGGAACTACTCTAAGGCTAACTTCCTACTATTAAGTGATAATCTGGCAAATTGTCAGTTCCCCATAAACCCTGAGAACACTGCTGCCTAATGAGGAACTGTTCGAGAGGAAGGGCTGACACAGCCAAACAATGTGTTTCTGAGCCAAGAACTAAAGCTAAATGCCAAGAAATGCATAATAATACCCTATGGGAAGTCATCCATCCATATGTGATAACTATCATACTGACAACTCATCTATAAGAATTGACCCAATAGTGACTTTGTGACACACACAGAGGGTAATTTAGCCTTTGACAATCGTATGTCTACAGTAGTTATGAAAACATTCTATGTTGTGCATCTTATAAACAAAGGTATGGCATGTAGGACTAAGGAAGACATTGTTCCGCTTTATTCATCATTCATCAAACCTGTCAGAGTACAGTTCCCCTTTTGGTATGTAGCAAATCAGGCATATCCAACAATTGAAATGTTCACAGAGGTTCTTCACTAAAAGAATAAAAAGCGTAAGTAAAAATGTCCTGTGCAGACTACCTCAAGGCTCTATCTCTGTATTCTGTCTCTTATAGGCTATTGAGGGGGAGATCTATGCTTGGCATACAAAGCATTGTCAGACCACACCGTGATGGACTTCCTGCATATCTGCAAAACAAACAGCACCAAAATTATAGGTTCATAGGTTGGTACTAGGCTATTGGCCCTAGGGCCTATACAAGTCTAGCCATAACAATTCCCTGGCTATTTCTTAACACAATATTTATTTCCCTGGACCCCTGTCTAGCAATCATCAAGGTTCCTTTTGAAGATGGCCAAAGAGGCGCTCTGCTTGACATGTATGGGCAGTCTATTCCAGAGTCTGGGGAGTCTCTGGGTCAGAAACCTATCCCTCTGGCATGTTTTGTTCATTGTGATGACAAGGTTTAGATCCCTGAAGCGTGTGGCTGTGAGGGATTGGGTTTTCTTTAAGTGTAGCATGTCCAACAGCTTTGGTCTTGACATGGCCTGGTATGGTAAGCAGAGATCGCCTCTGAGTAGACGATATGCAACCGAGTATAGCTGGAGTTTTTTTAGATGGTCAGCATAGGGCATCTGCTTTAGGTCTGTAATTCTTTTAGTGAGGTATTTCTGCGGCCTTTCCAGTTGTTGGAGATGTCTTAAGAGGTACATACCAAATGGGGCATTGTATTCTATAATGTGTCTAATGAGGGATGAGTATAGTGGGACAATGACCTCCTTTTTTCTGGATGAAAAGCCCTTAGTGATGAGGTGTGCCACATAGAAGGATTTCCTGACTGTTGTGGCGATGTGGTTATCGAAGGTGAGACCACTGTCCACCTGTGTCCCTATGACTTTTATCACACTTTCAGTATTTAGTGTACTGCCACCTATGTGGTAATTCAGGGGTACATGTTTTTTCCCAAAGGGGATAACTATACATTTCTTGGCACTGAGCTTGAGCCCATGGCCCTGGCAGCAAGCATCTGTTTCTGTAAGGCCCTTTTATAGAATATCCACATCATTTGTGAATTCAATAATGGCTCCCAGTTTGCAGTCATCTGCAAACTTTGTTAGCCAGAGTCCCTTAGTGTTGGCCTGTACTTCAGAGAAGTAAATGCCAAACAAGAGTGGTCCCAGGACTGAACCCTGAGGTACTCCACTTGTCACTTGTCTGTAGCTGGATTTGGAGTTGGCTACTTTTACAGTGTGGATTCTGTCAGGTAAGCCAGTTGGCAACCCATCGAGTGACGTAGGGATTAATGCCCAGCTTAGTAAGTTTATCTATGATTCCAGAGTGGGGGATGGTGTCAAAGGCCTTGGTGAGATTCAGATAGGCAGTGTGGACTGCCTTACCCTCGTCCACAGCTTTGGAGACTGATTAGAAGAAGTCAATCAGGTTCAGGAGACAAGATCTCCCCTTCATGAACCCAAACTGGGTGGGGTCCAGTGTTTGAAGGTTGCCAATGTCTTTGTTTATAAGTTCCATGATAATACATTCCATGGCCTTGCAGATCAGGCTTGTCAGACTGATGGGATGGTAGTTCCTAGGATCCAAGGTGGATCCTGACTTGTGGAGTGGGATAACTGTAGCGGTGTGCCACTCAGTGGGCATGAACCCTGAGGTGAGGCTATGATTAAACGTGACACTTAGGTGAGGTACCAGTTAATTTTGTAGTTCATGTAGTACATAGCCCGGGATGTCATCTGATCCCATGGATGCTGTAGTCTTAGCTTTGGAGAGTGCAGTTTTTACCTGTGTGGCCATTATTACTGTACTTTGGCAATCTTTCGGTATTGAGATGGGCCCTTTAGGGGGGGGGAGTTGGCACTGAATCGATCTGCCAGGATATTGGCAATGTCCCTGGGATCAGTATATTTAATGCCATTGTATTGTAGCTCAAAGCAGATCTGAGCATTGCCATTTAGATTCTTGACATAATTATAGATTGCCTTGTATTTGTCTTTGGAATCTTTGACAATTTTATTTTCGTAACTAGCTTTTGAGGATTTTATGAGGGATCTCAGCTTCTTACTGAGACTGGTAAGGGAGTTTTTTGCATCCTGGGATTTTTCTCTTTTCTGCAACAGTTTCTTCTTTTTGTTGTAAAGTTTGTTTATGGCAGGGGACCACCAGATTGGCTTCCTTTTTTTGGAGGAGAGCGTCTTGGTTCTATTTGGGATGGCACGATTCATGCATGAGTGGATGTGCTATTACACTGCCTTAGTGTAAGATTCAGCAGTCAAACTTTCAGTTCCCATCTGCATGGGTGTCATGAAGTTTGTCATTTCTGACTTCAGTAGCATGAAGCTGGCTTTGGAGAAGTTTTTTACATAGGTTTCCTTACTGGGGGGTGGGGGAGGGATGTGGATGACAAGGGTGATTAGCTTATGGTCAAACCTGACCAACGAGGGGGTGACCATAGGTGTGGAGCATCGATTTGCCATGTTGATAATGACCAGGTCTAGGATATTGGAGCCCCTGGTGGGACAATGGATTAGTTGATCCTAGGCATTAGAATTTATGAATTCCAAGAACCATTGGGCAAAGGTGTTGGTACACGAGTAGTTTTCCCAGTTAATGGCAGGGTAGTTAAAATCACCCAGTATTAGGGTGTTTGGTTGTATCTTAATATATTCCAATATGTTTAGAAAGGTGTAGTGAGAATCTTGGGGCATGGTAGGGGATCTATAGCAAGCTACAATTTGGATTGCAGTCTTACCTAGTGTTAATTGCACCTGGAGAATTTCAGATGCATTGTGTTGGGCAACTAGCCTGGTGGTGTGAATATCCTTGGTGAATATGGACACTCCTCCACCTTTAGTGTTTCGGTCCTGGATTGGTGGCCGAAAAGTGTGGTAAGAGTTGTAGCCTGGTATTGCAGGGGTGCTCTCTGGAGCCTTGAACCAGGTCTCGGTTACTGCACAGATATAAATGTTCTCCATTTTTAGGAGTGCCTCAAGAGAGTGCATTTTGAGGTTTAGACTTCTAGCATTGAGTAGCATTACCTTCAGATTTTGCATGCTTGTACCTGTCACAGTGGTGGTTTTGTCCTTTGTGCTTTGCCTAAAAAAGGCACTATAGGGGTGACAGGTGAAGACCATCTCTGGCAAAGCATTGTGGTTTGTCAATCATGTCGTCCCAGGCAGACAGATACTGGATCCTCTTTGAATGACACCAGAAGCTTAGCCAATTGTTGAAGTTAATCATTTTGTCCTTATACTGTGGTATCATTTTGGGCAATGGCAGGATGCTACTCAGGGCTAGGGTCATACCTGCCTGGGCCACATGATCCGAGAGCTCTTCCATGTCTCTTTTCATGTAGTCAAGGGAGATACATCTCAAGTTATTCACTCCAACATGGACAATGACAGAGTCATATTTGTACTTGTTGTGGAGTTACTTGAGTGCATGTGTTTTGTAGTGAATCCTGGCACTCGACAGGCAGCTGTCTGTAAAATTTTCTCCTTGTTCAGCCTGGTGAGTGGGACATCAGTGTGCCTGACTATAGAGTCACCTATGACTAAAGTGTTGGGTACATTGTCTTGCCTTAGGGGCTGTTGTTGGGTGGCACACTGGTGTTGTGAGCTATGTGACACTTTTGTTGTAATTGGTGTTTGTTTGCATTTCAGCTTCAGAGGTGTTTGTTGCTTGGGCAAGTTACTGTTAAGGGCCTCTGCATATGAGGGTTTGGTGTTGCTATGTGAGAGTGTTGGTGGTGTAGGTTTAGAAGGGCTATGTGTTGCTTGAGGTGTAGTGTGGGTGTTAACTTTCTCCTCTTGACTGTCTAGCACAATCTTCGGGTAGAGAGCTTTATTTCTTGTTTGGCTATGTAAGTGCATCTCTCGCAGGTTGTAGTGTTGGGCGGTAGGAGGAGAGAGTTGCCTGCGTAGATGAGGCAATTGCGGAATTGCCCCAGTATGCCCAGATTCACCAGGTGGACAGGAGAAATCACCGGAAGCTGACCCTTGGACATGCCTGATTTGGTGCTTTTTTTGTAAAGTACAAGAGCTGTTTTCCCTTAACTTAGCAAGGTACTTTGCAGTTATAGGCTGTTTAGTGCCTATGATTAATTTCCCCTTATTAACAAGGAGAGCTGAGTGCTTGTATCAGTTTAAGGCTTCCTTGTGCTTTCCAGCAGGTTTTAGAGCAAGTGCTAGTCATAGGGATGCTTAAAGATAAGATGAAAAAAAATGGTTTATCGTAAACACTGCAGTGTGCACTAGAGGAGTTAGATGTGAAAGTAGGTAACTTAAGTTTTACCTGTCTAAAAAGTTAAGTTTTAGTGGAGAATCACTATTTTTAAAACAGCAAGATAGACTGAAAGGGGGTGGTCACTTTTGTATTCTGGTACTATGGAATACAGTAGGATGGCCAATAAATTTAAATAGTTGAAGGGGAGTGATTTCACAAAATGATAATTTTGCGCTTAGTCACACAAGCCAGTAAAAGCAGAGAGGAAATGTAACACATGGTCAAATTAACATAAGGGGTAGGCAACTAGAAAGACAGTGGTGTTTAAGAACACAACAGTAACCGGGTGGAGAAAAAATTTCTGCCTGACTCACAAGTGGGAGAGCTGTGGTCTCTTTTCAAGTTTTAATATGCAATTAAAAGCAGAATACATGTAAAACACAAGATAAAGAAAACAAATCACAGTATTCAAAATAGAAAAAGGCAATAAAGTAATACAAAATTCAACAAATAAAAAGCAAACTAACCTTTCCCTCACAGCAAAGTGTAGCAGAGCCTGGGTGAGCCTTTCTAGTAAAGCTCTGAAATGTTTTATTTTACCCTTTAAATACAAGGTTTAGTTCCTAGCTCCACCTCCTCAGTTCACAGATGATTAACCTTAATTGACCTGTTCTATCTTATGTGTGAGTCCTTAATTGATCTGTTCTGATTTCTCCCTGACTCACAAGAGAGAGAGAGCTGTGGTCTCTTTTCAAGTTTTAATATGCAGTTTAAAGCAGAATACAAGTAAAACACAAGGTAAAGAAAACAAATCACAGTATTTAAAATAGAAAAAGGCAATAAAGTAACACAAAATACAACAAATAAAAAGCAAACTAACCTTTCCCTCACAGCAAAGTGTAGCAGAGTGTGAGTGAGCCTTTCTAGTTTGAAAGACTTAAACCTTGCCTGTGATATAAATAAGGCCTTCTGGAGGGACAAGTTTGTATCTACCCTTTCTCTGGAACAGGCTTCCCATCCATGTGAAGCAGAGTTCTTCCCTTACCCGATTCATGTGTAAGTTGCACAGTTGGATGGGGAACAGGAAATTTATTCCTGGTTTGGCACCTATGTCTATAATGGACAGAGGCAGCCTGTAAGTGGTTCATCTTACAGCCTCTGCTTGTAAATACTTCATCTCCCAAGCCCCTGCTTACACTTATTAGGGGTACTACATGCCTGGGCTTAAAAAGACTTGTGGTTGTTAGCCTAGTACACACCTACAAAACCTATGAATAAGACACTCAGACACACAACATAGACATCAGCACACATGCAGAACACTATATCTGTACCCTTACTTAGCCCTGACTCTAACATAACAATAACCAGGAAACACTTCCATGTGCACACACACACATATACACATACACATACACATACACACACACACAAGCACGCATGGACACACACACACACCAGCACCAATAATTCCAAAACTTTTGGAATGGCCACAAAAAATTTTTTCATTAACATCCAAAATCCACACTCACCTTCAACAATCCATCTTCCTCCTTTTGACATCTATAGAACTTGAGAATATATTCAGTCATACTAAAATGTACTTGAACATATTTGCAGTCAGCCACAATTGGACCCAGTGAATAGGCCACACACTTCACTTTGTGATTAACTAAGCATTTGACAGAGTAAATATGACCCACATCCATCAAACCATCCATCCACAATCCCTGTTTCCCATTTTTTTTCACACAGGGTCATGGTTTCACTACAACAATGACAATTGTCTAAAGCCAATATTTATACTACCAGGTGGCTAGACCTGCTGTGACTGTTTTTCCATACCACACATACACAGGCACACACCGATCATACACACAGACACACAGACATGCACGCAGACATGCACACATGCGCGCACACACACACACACACACACACACACACACACACACACACACACACACACACACACACACACACACACACACACACACACTCACACACTAACATACTCTCACACCTACAGCCAATTTAGAGACCAATCCACCCACTACATGTCTTTGAAATGTGGGAGGAAACCTAAGCACCTGAAGAAAATCCACACAAACCTAAGGAGGACATGTAGATTCCTTATAGATGGTATCCCTTTCAGCATGTTTATCAAATTCTGAATTTGCAGGCTAATTTGCATGATTCACCATTTATTGAAAAATTCACATTGTGGAAGGGCACTCCAGTGGCTCTACTGGACAGAGGGACTGGGAACTAAGGTAGGGTGGCATAATGTCAGGGTAATCCTATGGGCTAGGCTTGCAAAGGCACCAGGGCCATTAGCCTAGTACATAACTGTGAACCTATTTGTGCATACTTTGCTCACAGTGGGATTTAAGGATTTCTCTAACTTTTTGTGATCATAGGTTTGGTATGGGGGGGGGGGGGGGGCAGTGCAGGGAACTTGCCATCCTGCAAAAAAGTTGTTTTTGAATTTTCTTTTTTTGAAGTCAACGTTTTGTGCAGTCGACCTTTCTTTAGTGCAGTTTGTAGTGTCATTCGGTAGAGTTTCAGCCATTATGATATGTGGCATTGGGCGATTTCTTTTTAGATTTGTAAGTATAGTTTTATATATATATATATATATATATATATATATATATATATATATATATATAATGTGTGTGTGTGTGTATTTATATATGTGTGCATGTGTATTAGCGTTGTTGCCTCACAGCAAGAGGTTCCCCAGTTCGATTCTCAGCTTGAGTGCCTTCTGTGTAGAGTCTGCATGTCCTCCCTGTATTCCTTTGGGTTTCCTCTGGGTGCTCCAGTTTCCTCTCACATTCCAAAGATATGTAGCAGGTGGATTGGACATTTTAAATTGGCCCTAGATGTGATTGTGTGTGGGAGTGTGTGGCACGGATGAACTACTGTGGCAGGGCTACTCACCCAGCGTTGTAAATCTTGGCTCTAGATGATTGTCACTGTTGGAATGACACTCCGACCTCATATGCAAAAATGGAAAAAGAGGTTGAGGATGAATATATATATATATATATATATATATATATATATATATATATATATATACATATATATATATAGAGAGAGAGAGAGAGTTTAGTTTTATTTATATATATATACAGATAGATAGATATGTATGCATATGTGTATTTGTAATTCAAAGGGTAAAATGCATGTGTGGAAGAAAAGGAAAGCTTTTGTGGATGTAAAAAAGAGAGAATGCACAAATTAGTAATCCTTATCATTCATTTTAGTTTTATTTAGAGAAGGCATGCAGGAGTGTAAAAGAGATTTACTGACTGAATGAAAAAGCAGTAGTTGAGAAAATGTGCAAGATTGTGTGATTGCAGTTTGTATGAATATGCAAGTGTCCACAGGTTCGGGTTAGACAAAGGGATAGAGTCCGTGTTGTGCATGTTTTGTATTGTTTGTATTCTGATTCCTTTTGTCTTGTGTAGTGGTCAAATTGGGCAGACTTTTTGTCAGAGTATTTACTTTTTTGGTTCATGTCTGAAAAGGAATAGATAACCAGCCCACCTATGTGGTTATCAAATGGAGCTTTTTTTAATCGTTAATTTGTTTAAATCAGTTTGCTGTCATTTGCTACATAAGCACTATTGCGCAGGTTTGTGCTTGTTTTAGCAAAGCTCCACAGAGTTTAGTGACCAGATGCTGTGCTGTATTTATATGTTCAATCCAAGGTATGTGTTGATCTCTGCGAAACTTAAGTAGAATTTTTCACTGAATATTGCACATTTGAACTGCATTTTTACCATATCACTGCTTATTTGAACTGTGTTTTTTCATGAAATTGTTACACTTTGTTTGCTGTAGCATAGACTAGACCTGCTGAATCTAGTTCTGTTTGCATAATGTGAGCACTAAACTAGGCTACCTTTTGTTGGAGAGGGCTCCTCTTGCCCTAGTGGCAGGAGTGTGCAATTAAAACTCATCTGATTGAAGGTTGCTGGAACAGGGCTCAGTTTTGAGCTTTTTTATTGGATAATTTGTTTAAATCGGTTTGCTCTCATTTCCTACGTAAGCACCGTGTTTGTGCTTGTTTGATTATCGTGCGCTGCCAAGCAGAGGTGAGCACCATTGGCAGTTATAGCTGCAAACACTTCTGCCTGCAAATGTTCCCTTAGTACTCTGCTGGTGCTCCATCAGTTAGTTCTTGCACTTGTCCCTCACTGGCAGGTGACAGATTCAGTGAAGCTCCTGAGGTACCAACACAGATCCTACCCACTAGCCCTTAGTATTTTTTTCCACTTCTCCTGTCCTCTACTTTACCTTGTCCTTCCTGTGATCTCCCAACTTACCTAGCATTATGGATGGACAATTTGCCACAGTTTTTCCAGACAGCCTGGTAGACATGGGCATCCTGAGGTAATGTAGCAACCTGCCTCATGTACACTGACAACCCACTTCTTCTAGTCTACACAAATACATTATGTGGGAGATGCATCTATATCAAGAACCTAGAATCCAGATGCTAAGCAGGTTGTCAAAATGTACACCTCACCCTCTGCACCTACCAAAGCAACAACACGTAAACCTACATATGCAAAGTTCCTTACCAGAAGCTAATGAAAACAGCACAGATCTTCCAAAGACAAACACAAGCAAAATTCACATAATACATCCTCTGCAGAACATTGTACACATAAGATAACACACACCAGTGTCTCACCAGTCAAGCCCCTAAGGCATACAACAAAAACTGATTAAGTCTATGTGATTTACTAATCCGAAACCGGTCTGTTTCTTTCTCTGATATTTCAGTTTGTGTTTTTAGCACAGAATATTAAATATTGTTTGTTTGCCACAGTTTGCTGGTTTATAACACAAAAACAAACATCTTAATCACAGGCAGCTCATTTATGAGACACACAGATGTCCCTTTCACCAGGTTGGACAAGGAAAAAGTCACGTTCAGTTGTCTGTCAGGTGCCAGGATACACCACATCACACACCCACTGGAGTCTCTCAACAACAGGCACTGTTATCACTCTGTCATAGTCCATGTTAGTGTGAATGACTTGAGATGTACCCCACTGGACGATATGAAGAAAGACATGACTCAGCTCTCTGATTATCTGTCTCAGGCAGGTATGTCGCTAGTCTTAAGCATCACTTTACCTTCACCTAGGATGATACCACAATACAAACAAAAATGATTGACTTCAACAATTGGGTTAGTTTCTGATGTCATTCAAAGGGGATCCAGCATCTGTCAGCCTGGGATGACATGGTCAGCAGACTTCAATGCTTTGTCAGAGATGGTCTTCATCTATCACCCCTGGGATTTCGGTTACTGGCTAAGGCTTTTGCCACCCCCCATAGTGCCTTTTTTAGGCAAGGTAACAAGAACAACATTCCCAATGTAAAAATACCCTATAAAAATAACCTCAAGGTTATGCTGCTAAACGCTAGGAGTCGAAACCAGAAACTGCACTCAGTGGAAACAGTCCTCACCTTGGAAGATGCTGAAATTTGGGCAGTCACTGAGACCTGGTTTAAGGCTGCAGAGAGCACCCCAGCTATACCAGGTTACATTTCATTCCATACATTCAGACCGCAAACTGAAGGCGTGAGAACTAAAGGAGGTGGTGTATCAATATGCATTACAGATAAATACACTTCAAGATTGGTTAAACAGCACAATTACCTTGAATTACTTCAGGTGCAATTGACTGTAGCTAAGACCCCTCCTCAGGTCATTGGCAGCTATAGGACCCCCTCCATGAATCAGGACATCCACTCAGCCTACTTGGATCCAATTGAGTCAATTAAGATACAACCAAACATCCTCGTTTTGGGTGACTTTAACTTCCATCCATTGACTGGGAAAATTATACGTGTTCTAACTCACTTGCCCAAAGGTTCCTGGACTTCATTAACTCCAATGACCCCAACCAGGTAGTTGACACACCCACAAGGGGCTCAAACATCTTGGATCTGGTGCTCAACCACATGGGGGACTGCTGCACCACCCCCAGTGTGTGGCCATCCCTATTCAGATCTGACCAGAGATCAGTCTCGCTGAAAGTAACTATAACACAAACCCCCCCTTAGCAACAACAAGACTAAAAAAAATCTGCAAGACCAATTACAGCATCTTACATGACACCATAAATAGCTTCATAGCCCCTCCCCCCATTGATGGGACAGACACCTACCGTGAGTTATAAACCAATGCTTTATATGAGCACTTGTACAATTGTACTGACTCTGCCGTACCTGATAGTACCAAAACAAGATCTTCAAGGAAAAACAAACCTGCCTGGTAGACAGCTACCATTAATAGGTACCATTAATAGGAGAAAGAAATTGCTTCTAAAAGTAAGAAGGAACGGTCTCAAAACTGGAAAAACTCCCTACTCAACTTAAACAAGCAAACAGGACTCCTAGTGAAGATGTACAAAGCTAACTATGAGTCCATATTAGCTTCCCTAACTAAGGATAACCACAAGGCATTCTTTAGTTACATCAGTGACCTCAAAGGTAAGGCCCAAATTTGTGCTCAACTCATAGTTAATGGTACTACATACACAGAGCCTGTGGATATAGCAAACCTGCTTTCTGACAGTTTCAGTGAAAGCTTCACTTCCCTGTCCCCACCACATATACTCCAAAAGCATCACTAATACCTGTCCCCCACCTAGCATCTCCAAGGAGCAGGTCTTAAATACCCTCTCCAAGGCCAAAAGCACAGCCTCTATGGGACCAGACAACATCCCGGGCTGTGTTCTACAAGGGTTAAAACAGGAATTAGTATCACCTTTGGGCACACTTTTAAATCACAGCCTAAGCACTGGTTTCATCCCAGTGGAATGGAAAACAGCTACCATCATCCCTTTGCAAAAAGGGGGTGCATCCATGGATCCCGGGAACTATAGACTCATTAGCCTGACCAGCCTTATCTGCAAGGCTATGGAATGAATCATCATGGACCTTATTAACAAAGATATAGGAAATCTCCAGATGCTTGACCTCAACCAGTTTCGCTTTGTCAGTGGGAGATCATGCCAGTTAACCTTGGTGGACTTCTTTGAGACAGTCACCAAAGCACTAGATGAGGGCTAATCTGTGCATACGGTCTACCTAAACTTAGCGAAGGCCTTTGACACAATACCGTACTCAGGCACCATTGATAAACTCACCCAACTGGGTATCAACCCATAAATTTGTCAGGTGGGTTGCAAACTGACTCACTGATAGAACTCATACAGTCAAAATAGGAGACTCCACCTCCTTCAGCAGACCTATAACCAGTGGTGTTCCACAGGGACTGGTTTTGGGACATCTACTACTCAGAATCTACATCTCCGAAGTACAGGCTAAAACTAAATGACTTTGGCTGACAAAGTGTGCTGATGACTGCAAACTAGGAGTGATCATTGAAACCCCCTAATGATGTCAACATCCTGCAAGAAGGTCTTATGCAGACAAATGGCTGGTGCTAAAGTCATGGTCTTAAACTTAAAGCAAAAAAAATGCATTATCGTCCACTTCAGCAAGGGTGATGTTCCTGCAAACTACCACATCAATAGCAAAACCCTAAGCACGCAATCATTGGAGAGAGATCTGGGCACACAGGTCGACAGCAGCCTTACCTATGATCAGCATGTCTCCACACTGGTAAGAAGGGCATTTTATATAGCCATCTCATAAGTAAGGGCATTGCCTTCAGAAAAAAGAGGTTATAACCCCTTTGTACTCTTCCTTCATCAGGCCAATAATAGAGTACCACACTCCCTTTGGTATGTTCCTTTCCAAGTACCTGCAGCAAATAGAA
Organism: Protopterus annectens; assembly: GCF_019279795.1. Lineage (NCBI taxonomy): Eukaryota > Metazoa > Chordata > Ceratodontiformes > Protopteridae > Protopterus > Protopterus annectens. The sequence goes on from NC_056748.1 coordinate 703,291,077, forward strand.
AGACCACAAAGGTTCCTTAGAAAGAAAATTCAGGGTCTTCAAGATCTGTCTTATGCGGATAGACTCAAATCATTGTCATTTTAATGTGTGTCATACAGACTGCCCAGAGGGCGTCTTTGTCTTACATATAGAGCAATCTCTGACCCACCTTTAATGGAAATGCTGCACATTTGCAACTCAAGTGGCACATGGGTCAGTTGCTGAAAGGCCCTTAACCTGGTATGAGACATCAACAGAACTTGCTGGAGAGAGAAATTTGTCTCACAGAGGTTGTCCCACCATTGGAATAAACTTCCTATTCATGTTAAACAAAGCCCCTCATTGGCCCTATTTAAGTGTAATTTGGATGATTGGATGGGTAACCGGAAATTCATCCCGGGGGTTCCACCTGTGTCCCTCTTGGACAGCAAAAGTCGGTGCTGGTTTTAGTGTCTGCTTGAGCCAGACACCCTTGGGAACATTGGTTGAACTTGGCTGGGCTTGTAAGGGTCCTGGGGCTATTAGTCTCATAACCTCCTATGATCCTATGATCCTATGAAATAAAATAATCCAGTTTTCATAAGCTGCTGTTCTTGCACATTCATAACATGTAATACTGCAAACATTTGATGTTATGAATGTGGCACATAATGCTGCAAATATTATTTAGGTATAACAGAATCCCTGTGAAATCAGAGTTTAGACTCCCCACGTTCAACTACTGTTTTAAGAAACACTTTCTTTGTTTTGGTACCAAGAGCTGTAGTATGCAGACAATAGTATTTGTCACTCAGATTACTTATAGAAAATATACTTGTGACATGTTTTTGGATTGCAAAGAATGATTGCAACAAGGACAAGTTCAACGTAAATCATTAGACTTTATACCACCTACATGTCTGCTACTTAGAGCTTTTGAAAAAAGGTTGGAAATCTGAAAAAAAGGGCAATATATTTTAAAAACTGCTTAATTATTGTTTTTATAATTGCTCTCTGCAAGAAGTAAATGCACTACAAATTGTAAAAGTAATGACACTGTATAATTCAAAGCTAACAATAAGAGCAGGGGCACTTGATTCTAGCTAAAGGTTGGTGTATTAATATAGCAGTTTACATACTGAGAGAATTTTCTGCCAGTCACGCCATGTTTCAGTCACTTTGCGCTCGCCCGTATATTGTCTTCTGTACAATTTTAAAATGAGTTGCATACATTTTAAAGAGGTGTCATAGAATGCTGTGAGTGTTTGTGTGTGTATGTGTGTGTTTGCATCCATGTGCATGTCCTCGTGCATGTGCAAGTATATGATAGAATGCTGTGAGTGTTTGTGTGTGTATGTGTGTGTTTGCATCCATGTGCATGTCCTCGTGCATGTGCATGTATATGATAGAATGCTGTGAGTGTTTGTGTGTGTATGTGTGTGTTTGCATCCATGTGCATGTCCTCGTGCATGTGCATGTATATGATAGAATGCTGTGAGTGTTTGTGTGTGTATGTGTGTGTTTGCATCCATGTGCATGTCCTCGTGCATGTGCATGTATATGATAGAATGCTGTGAGTGTTTGTGTGTGTATGTGTGTGTTTGCATCCATGTGCATGTCCTCATGCATGTGCATGTATATGATAGAATGCTGTGAGTGTTTGTGTGTGTATGTGTGTGTTTGCATCCATGTGCATGTCCTCGCATGTGCATGTATATGATAGAATGCTGTGAGTGTTTGTGTGTGTATGTGTGTGTTTGCATCCCTGTGCATGTCCTCATGCATGTGCATGTATATGATTGTATCCATGTCTGATTCTGTGTAAACAAGCAGTGGTGATTTCACTTCTTGATTAGAATGACCTTTACTTTCTTAAACAATTGACCACAGCTCATTGACTGACAAAAAAAAAAAAAACAGCAAGGTTCAGTTACTGGAATCTGTAAGCAGTAACTGCCTATTTACCTCAGCTTAGCATGTTTTCAGAGCCAAACTTTGAGCAGTTATTGCATTGTTCAGTGTGTCCGCAGTACTGCATTTAAATATAAACAAGAAATGGTTGGAAGTTGCTAGGTTCAGTTCTCATGAATTCCATCCTTGGCATTCAGCACCACAGGCCACCAGCTTCTTAACATCAAGCAGATTTATATTGCTTGGCTTTCAAGTTGCATCAAAGAGCAAAATTAGGACAGTTCCATATGAAGGACCAGCCTCTTCTGTCTCATATGTGGCTATTGGTGGTCTCCAATGGTCCGTGGCTCTTTATCATCTTTGCCAATGACATGTGCAAATAATGTTACCATACTAACTTGGTCTAATACTTAATAGATGGTCTGATCTTATGTCTTATGATGAAGTAAAAACAGAAATACTGTTGGAAGTTAAAGTCACATGATCAGCATGTCTCCACACTGGTAAGAAGTGCATTTTATATAGCCATCTCAGAAGTAAGGGCATTGCCTCCAGAAAAAAGAGGTTATAACCCCTCTGTACTCTTCCTTCATCAGGCCAATAATAGAGTACCACACTCCCTTTGGTATGTTCCTTTCCAAATACCTGCAGCAAATGGAAAGACCACAAAGGTTCCTTACAAAGAAAATTCAGGGTCGTCAAGATCTGTCTTATGCGGATAGACTCAAATCATTGTCATTTTAATGTGTGTCATACAGACTGCTCAGAGGGAGTCTTTGTCTTACATATAGAGCAATCTCTGGTCCACCTTTAATGGAAATGCTGCACATTTGCAACTCAAGTGGCACATGGGTCAGTTGCTCAAAGGCCCTTAACCTGGTATGAGACATCAACAGAACTTGCTGGAGAGAGAAATTTGTCTCACAGAGGTTGTCCCACCATTGGAACAAACTTCCTATTCATGTTAAACAAAGCCCCTCATTGGCCCTATTTAACTGTAATTTGGATGATTGGATGGGTAACCGGAAATTCATCCCGGGGGTTCCACCTGTGTCCCTCTTGGACAGCAAAAGTCGGTGCTGGTTTTAGTGTCTGCTTGAGCCAGACACCCTTGGGAACATTGGTTGAACTTGGCTGGGCTTGTAAGGGCCCTGGGGCTATTAGTCTCATAACCTCCTATGATCCTATGAAATAAAATAATCCAGTTTTCATAAGCTGCTGTTCTTGCACATTCATAACATGTAATACAGCAAACATTTGATGTTATGAATGTGGCACATAATGCTGCAAATATTATTTAGGTATAACAGAATCCCTGTGAAATCAGAGTTTACACTCCCCACGTTCAACTACTGTTTTAAGAAACACTTTCTTTGTTTTGGTACCAAGAGCTGTAGTATGCAGACAATAGTATTTGTCACCCAGATTACTTATAGAAAATATACTTGTGACATGTTTTTGGATTGCAAAGAATGATTGCAACAAGGACAAGTTCAACGTAAATCATTAGACTTTATACCACCTACATGTCTGCTACTTAGAGCTTTTGAAAAAAGGTTGGAAATCTGAAAAAAAGGCAATATATTTTAAAAACTGCTTAATTATTGTTTTTATAATTGCTCTCTGCAAGAAGTAAATGCACTACAAATTGTAAAAGTAATGACACTGTATAATTCAAAGCTAACAATAAGAGCAGGAGCACTTGATTCTAGCTAAAGGTTGGTGTATTAATATAGCAGTTTACATACTGAGAGAATTTTCTGCCAGTCGCCATGTTTCATTCACTTTGCGCTCGCCATTATATTGTCTTCTGTACAATTTTAAAATGAGTTGCATACATTTTAAAGAGGTGTCATAGAATGCTGTGAGTGTTTGTGTGTGTATGTGTGTGTTTGCATCCATGTGCATGTCCTCGTGCATGTGCATGTATATGATAGAATGCTGTGAGTGTTTGTGTGTGTATGTGTGTGTTTGCATCCATGTGCATGTCCTCGTGCATGTGCATGTATATGATAGAATGCTGTGAGTGTTTGTGTGTGTATGTGTGTGTTTGCATCCTTGTGCATGTCCTCGTGCATGTGTATGTATATGATAGAATGCTGTGAGTGTTTGTGTGTGTATGTGTGTGTTTGCATCCATGTGCATGTCCTCATGCATGTGCATGTATATGATAGAATGCTGTGAGTGTTTGTGTGTGTATGTGTGTGTTTGCATCCATGTGCATGTCCTCGTGCATGTGCATGTATATGATAGAATGCTGTGAGTGTTTGTGTGTGTATGTGTGTGTTTGCATCCCTGTGCATGTCCTCATGCATGTGCATGTATATGATTGAATGCTGTGAGTGTTTGTGTGTGTATGTGTGTGTTTGCATCCATGTGCATGTCCTCGTGCATGTGCATGTATATGATAGAATGCTGTGAGTGTTTGTGTGTGTATGTGTGTGTTTGCATCCATGTGCATGTCCTCATGCATGTGCATGTATATGATAGAATGCTGTGAGTGTTTGTGTGTGTATGTGTGTGTTTGCATCCATGTGCATGTCCTCGTGCATGTGCATGTATATGATAGAATGCTGTGAGTGTTTGTGTGTGTATGTGTGTGTTTGCATCCCTGTGCATGTCCTCATGCATGTGCATGTATATGATTGTGTCCATGTCTGATTCTGTGTAAACAAGCAGTGGTGATTTCACTTCTTGATTAGAATGACCTTTACTTTCTTAAACAATTGACCACAGCTCATTGACTGACAAAAAAAAAAAAAACAGCAAGGTTCAGTTACTGGAATCTGTAAGCAGTAACTGCCTATTTACCTCAGCTTAGCATGTTTTCAGAGCCAAACTTTGAGCAGTTATTGCATTGTTCAGTGTGTCCGCAGTACTGCATTTAAATATAAACAAGAAATGGTTGGAAGTTGCTAGGTTCAGTTCTCATGAATTCCATCCTTGGCATTCAGCACCACAGGCCACCAGCTTCTTAACATCAAGCAGATTTGTATTGCTTGGCTTTCAAGTTGCATCAAAGAGCAAAATTAGGACAGTTCCATATGAAGGACCAGCCTCCTCTGTCTCATATGTGGCTATTGGTGGTCTCCAATGGTCCGTGGCTCTTTATCATCTTTGCCAATGACATGTGCAAATAATGTTACCATACTAACTTGGTCTAATACTTAATAGATGGTCTGATCTTATGTCTTATGATGAAGTAAAAACAGAAATACTGTTGGAAGTTAAAGTCACATGATCAGCATGTCTCCACACTGGTAAGAAGTGCATTTTATATAGCCATCTCAGAAGTAAGGGCATTGCCTCCAGAAAAAAGAGGTTATAACCCCTCTGTACTCTTCCTTCATCAGGCCAATAATAGAGTACCACACTCCCTTTGGTATGTTCCTTTCCAAATACCTGCAGCAAATGGAAAGACCACAAAGGTTCCTTACAAAGAAAATTCAGGGTCGTCAAGATCTGTCTTATGCGGATAGACTCAAATCATTGTCATTTTAATGTGTGTCATACAGACTGCTCAGAGGGAGTCTTTGTCTTACATATAGAGCAATCTCTGGTCCACCTTTAATGGAAATGCTGCACATTTGCAACTCAAGTGGCACATGGGTCAGTTGCTCAAAGGCCCTTAACCTGGTATGAGACATCAACAGAACTTGCTGGAGAGAGAAATTTGTCTCACAGAGGTTGTCCCACCATTGGAACAAACTTCCTATTCATGTTAAACAAAGCCCCTCATTGGCCCTATTTAACTGTAATTTGGATGATTGGATGGGTAACCGGAAATTCATCCCGGGGGTTCCACCTGTGTCCCTCTTGGACAGCAAAAGTCGGTGCTGGTTTTAGTGTCTGCTTGAGCCAGACACCCTTGGGAACATTGGTTGAACTTGGCTGGGCTTGTAAGGGCCCTGGGGCTATTAGTCTCATAACCTCCTATGATCCTATGAAATAAAATAATCCAGTTTTCATAAGCTGCTGTTCTTGCACATTCATAACATGTAATACAGCAAACATTTGATGTTATGAATGTGGCACATAATGCTGCAAATATTATTTAGGTATAACAGAATCCCTGTGAAATCAGAGTTTACACTCCCCACGTTCAACTACTGTTTTAAGAAACACTTTCTTTGTTTTGGTACCAAGAGCTGTAGTATGCAGACAATAGTATTTGTCACCCAGATTACTTATAGAAAATATACTTGTGACATGTTTTTGGATTGCAAAGAATGATTGCAACAAGGACAAGTTCAACGTAAATCATTAGACTTTATACCACCTACATGTCTGCTACTTAGAGCTTTTGAAAAAAGGTTGGAAATCTGAAAAAAAGGCAATATATTTTAAAAACTGCTTAATTATTGTTTTTATAATTGCTCTCTGCAAGAAGTAAATGCACTACAAATTGTAAAAGTAATGACACTGTATAATTCAAAGCTAACAATAAGAGCAGGGGCACTTGATTCTAGCTAAAGGTTGGTGTATTAATATAGCAGTTTACATACTGAGAGAATTTTCTGCCAGTCGCGCCATGTTTCAGTCACTTTGCGCTCGCCCGTATATTGTCTTCTGTACAATTTTAAAATGAGTTGCATACATTTTAAAGAGGTGTCATAGAATGCTGTGAGTGTTTGTGTGTGTATGTGTGTGTTTGCATCCATGTGCATGTCCTCGTGCATGTGCATGTATATGATAGAACGCTGTGAGTGTTTGTGTGTGTATGTGTGTGTTTGCATCCATGTGCATGTCCTCGTGCATGTGCATGTATATGATAGAATGCTGTGAGTGTTTGTGTGTGTATGTGTGTGTTTGCATCCATGTGCATGTCCTCGTGCATGTGCATGTATATGATAGAATGCTGTGAGTGTTTGTGTGTGTATGTGTGTGTTTGCATCCATGTGCATGTCCTCATGCATGTGCATGTATATGATAGAATGCTGTGAGTGTTTGTGTGTGTATGTGTGTGTTTGCATCCATGTGCATGTCCTCGTGCGTGTGCATGTATATGACTGTGTCCATGTCTGATTCTGTGTAAACAAGCAGTGGTGATTTCACTTCTTGATTAGAATGACCTTTACTTTCTTAAACAATTGACCACAGCTCATTGACTGACAAAAAAAAAAAACAGCAAGGTTCAGTTACTGGAATCTGTAAGCAGTAACTGCCTATTTACCTCAGCTTAGCATGTTTTCAGAGCCAAACTTTGAGCAGTTATTGCATTGTTCACTGTGTCCGCAGTACTGCATTTAAATATAAACAAGAAATGGTTGGAAGTTGCTAGGTTCAGTTCTCATGAATTCCATCCTTGGCATTCAGCACCACAGGCCACCAGCTTCTTAACATCAAGCAGATTTATATTGCTTGGCTTTCAAGTTGCATCAAAGAGCAAAATTAGGACAGTTCCATATGAAGGACCAGCCTCCTCTGTCTCATATGTGGCTATTGGTGGTCTCCAATGGTCCGTGGCTCTTTATCATCTTTGCCAATGACATGTGCAAATAATGTTACCATACTAACTTGGTCTAATACTTAATAGATGGTCTGATCTTATGTCTTATGAAGTAAAAACAGAAATAGTGTTGGTCGTTCAGGATGTATTTGAAAAATTGTAAAACTCTGTAGGAAACTTTAGCTTCCCTCTCAAATAAATACAAAAAACATGTTCTTTATCTGAAAATTATTAATCATGATTGTACCATGCCATTATTCATTTTTTCCCAGGATGATAGATGATTTGACATTGATAGAATGTGTGAGACATAACTATATGGATTAACAACAAACTTAAATTAGATTGCATTGTAACAAGTGACTTTGTAATAATCCTCAGGTCCCCCCGCAAGATGCTGTCTCCCACTAAGCTGAAAGGTAATATCTCTCCAGTGTGTCCTTGGTCTGCCCTTGGTCCTTTTCTTAGGGGCCTTGCCTGAGACACTTTCCACTGGAGGCCCATAGGCTGCATTACTACTAGGTAATCAAACAACTTCAATTGATTATTGTTAACTTAGGGGTCCAGTGACTATGCCAAGAGATACTACCAGATTACCACGAGCCCAGAAACCTCTGAAGAAACCTCATTTCTTATGCTTGTGCCTGTTGTCACATTCTTCGAGGCGTTGCACAAATTATGTGACCCAAGGAGAGGATGTATACATTGGATGGTCAGTTGAGAGCCTCACGTATCATTCAGCTGTTACTTCATCATCACACTTCACTACAACACCCACTGCACCCATCTGCGGTATCCTAAACAAAAGAAGCATCATCCATGAGTAATAGCCCAAGATATTTGCACTCCTGAATCTGTAACTTGGGTGGCTGCCCCCCTTTCATGTGCATCTTTTCTATGAGAGAACCATGATCTCTGATTATAATTTCCCATTCCATGCAAATCAGTTCTGAAGTACATACATAGAAATGTTTTAAAAGATACCAGACTGATTTCAATATATCTAAAATTTGCACTTTAAAATAAGGAAGGAACAAACAAAAACGTAATATTTTCGGAATGTTGGTGTTTATAGTGAACTATAACATGGTGGTCATTATTTTTGCTGGTTTTTTTTATTTTCTCAGCTGGAGTGCGGGGAATTCCTCCTGTGCAGAGTCTGCATGTCCTCCCCATGGTTGGGTGGGCATTCGAAAGATGTGTAAATGGGCGTGCCTTAGTTGAAGGTTGAACGTCGAGCTGGCACCTCGACGTTCGTGAAAATCTACTGCCAATCATTAGCAGACCAGAGTTCCGCTGTGGCGACCCCTAACCGGGAAAAGCTGAAAGACAACAACAACTTTAAAGCAAATGTTGTTTCTTTGAGCACATGCCCAACATACCTGGTAAATTATGTAAACATTTTCACTTGATCTTTTAGGAATGTCTGTGAGACTTTTGCATTAATGGAGACACATGGCAATGACCACCAACAGATGAATATATATTTTTGGATCTCCATATCCAGACCATCAAGTCTCTACTCAGCCTTTTGACCCATTCATTTACCCACTATCTCACTGATGCTGCAATGCCTGATGGGATATGTTGAGTGAAAGCAACCTGCATCACAGCAGTTCATAGTTCTTGTTTGAGTGATATATCACTTTATATTCCACCTCATGCCCCTTAAACAATGATGTCAATGTGGATTTGTGTCTATAGATGTACTGCCAGTATATACTTCTTTATTTGTGACAAGAATGGAGCCTCTGGTCTCCACTGTGGGCTTCAGCTATACTGGAAAACATCTTTGTCTCTTCCCCCAGTTAAGCAACCTTTCAAAATGCCACTTATGTCCACCCACGCATCCACAACTTATGCCCACCCACTCATCCAGTTAATCAGGCTGCGACACAGGCATTTCATCATCCATTTCATTTCACTTCATCCATTTGTGTAATGGAGCTAGTTACATTAAATATACTTTTAATGATGCAACATAAAATTCTTAGATTTTGCATATAAGCATATGTTATAACATGAACAAACTGAAGTTTCTGTTCATAGGTAAGTACTAGGCTATCTTCCTTTTCAGGCCATTATAAGCCTAGCCAGTTTCCCTTTTAGTCCTTGAATTAACCTATCCCGCTTACTGTTAGATTGTCCTTACCCATTCCATGGTCGACAATTATGTTTTTGATAATGTGTCTGTAAATTCTTTGCTTTGTCATGTGAGCAGGTACTATGACATGAATAAACTGAAAGTCTGTGCTATGTTCAGTTACTGAGCATCCTGGACTGCTGTATAAGGAATGTGGACGATCATTTTAGGACACAAAGTATATCACAGGAACTAGAACACATTCTTTATTTAGCTCAGCTTTAGCTTCCCAAAGTGAACTGCAAATCCTTTTGTTTAGTATTGTTTGCTGGGTGATTATTAGTCTGTTGACCAGGTAATGGGGCTGACCTATTACTGGATTTTTTCAGGTTAGTGGCCAAGCCCTTTGCTAATTACTGAAAGGAAGCACAAAGTAAAAACTGTAATTCAGGTGGTTTATTGCAGCTGCTCATGTTCATACTTCTGATGGACCACAGTCTCTCAGATTGATAATTTTTTCCCCGCTTTTTTTTCCAATCGATGCTGGTGACATTTTCGCAGGCAGGAGCCTGGCTAAGTAGGAGCTATGGGGAGCATGTGGTAGGATTAAGGAGTGAGTTGTAACTTGTGGGACCAGCCTTTGAGCAACTGGTGCCTGAGGTAAAGGGGCTCCACAGCACCCCCCCCCCCCACACACACACACACACACACACACACACGCACACTACCCAGTGTCCCTATCCTGTTCTACTTAAACCATCCAGATTACTTTTTTCTTCCTTTTATCACAGTTTGTCATGCTCTTTAGTTTTTTTCTGTACTCATTCAATGTATTTTAAAGACAAAAAATAAACAAACAAATACTGGAAAAGCACCACTGCAGAAGCGGCACCCTGCGGCCACCTATTTGGCCCATGCCTAAGGCCAGTTATAGGGTTAAGGACTGACTGGGAGCCTACCCTATAACTAATAGCTAGCCTTATGTAGCACAGTTCATTTTTTTGGAATCCAAACTAAAATAATATACAGAAAAAATTACTAATAAAACAAAGTCTAAATAAACTGAAGTGTAGAACTAGTAATTAACTCCTACTTTGTCACAAAATGCTGTTAAGCACCAAGGTGACAACAAGATCCTTCCAAAAGGAGTGATAAACTAATCAACTAAAAAGAAGCAAAACAAAAAAAAAATCGGAGAGCTGAAGTGAAGAACATTGTGTATTTGTAAGTGTGTGTGTGTGTGTGTGTGTGTGTGTTCATACATGTGTGACAACAAGCACATGAATAAAGAAACAGCATTCACTATAGTAACCTTGGAAAAATGTCATATAAAGAAACATCACATGAAAAAATTAAAAATACAGTCAAAATAAAAACTGTAATCATAAGTGTATTAAATATAAACAAAAAAAAAACATTTTACTCATAGGGCTTCATCAGATCATTGTTGAAACTGAGCATTCATAAAATTAATCATACTCATAAAATGTGTGGAAAAATGTAAATGACTATGCATATGTATATGGTGTAGCAGAACAGTACACAAACAGAAACCATCAAAGTACAGGCATAAAAAATGCCCAAGAAAAGTGAAGAAAGGTGTAACCATGTCATGTTAGAAGTAATAAAATAATTTGTAGCGCAGTTTCCTAAGCTGAAGAATACATTTACTTGAAGAAACAGAATTAAGTCTAGGTGGGTTTGTATGCGCTAAGGCAAATTTGCCATTTCAGATCCTTCTTTTCAAGAATGGCATTACAGTTCCCCTTGAGGGGACCCATCCTGATCATGTCCAGAGTGAGGAAAATGAAAAAAGAATGACCTGGTGATTCAGTGCTGTGCTTTCAAAAGGATTCTTGCTTAGTCTATTTCTAATTTCAGACGTGTGTTGGGTTATCCTCCTTTTAAACTATTCTTCCCCATGTAAAAAAACAACTTGGACATTTGGAGCACTGGGCTGTGTAAACAATCTTTTCACTTTCCTAGTTCCCATCCAGCGTACTGTTATATTTCTTACCCATACTGGGGCAGATGAAAAAATCTCTGCAGCTCATGAATTCCAAAAGGTATAGAAAGGAGGCTTACGTTAAAAGGTGCCAAGCCTCTCTATACTGTCCTTGTTGAGTGGCCCTTCCATATAAGACCTGATGTTTCTCCCTTTTTTGAAAACTAAAGAAGAGCCAGGGTCCAGAATCTTGCTCACAAGTCTATTACTAGACAAAATGGAGCAGTTCTCACAAATTATCATTTTAATCTCATAGGCATCTTTACTAAATGTTAAGGTCGTACTTGTTTTCACTTTCTATTTCCTTTTGTAAATGTAAGGACTTGTGAAATCATGTAAAAACCTGTTTGTGGTGCATATAAGGAAGTGTCCTACCTTGCTTTAAGGTCCTTAGTAGGATCAAAATCATGTGATAGTCCCACTTTAATACCTCCTCTCAAGAAAATCTCTGGAAGTCCTGCAGGTTCTATAGAAGATTAGCTGTTTCTCTGGGCACATGAGAAATCCACACACTATGTGACTGTATTACATTATACCTAGTCATTTACAGGTGCACGCTGCTGGCATGAAGCAGGACATTTACCCATGCTGCTTTGTGAGATAAATCATTGTAATATTCATGTAACTCTGCTTCGGAACAGTGAGATCCAGAAAAATAACTTTGCGGTACTTGTGATGAGTAGTAAATTTCAAAAAGTCAGTTGATTGTGCGATGTGTACAGCAAAATTCTTAAGAGCTTCCGCTGACCCTTCCCATAAAATACAAATATCATCAGCAAATCTCAGGTTACATTTGATGAAATACCAAAACTCTGAGTTATAGACTCTTTCACTCTCCCTCTTAGCTAATGTCACAGGTTAGGGGCTATAGCTGCTTCCATTACAATTACACATTTCTGTTGGAAACTATGATCTCAGCACACATCCCTATTCATCACCCAGTCCTCTGCTTAATAAAAAGAAACTGCTGCACATATTACTGGCAATGACATTTATTAAAGCAAAAAAGAAAAGTGTTTGTTTTACAGCTTTTGAATTCAAAGTGATACACCATACTATATGTCTGTTACTAGATACCACAGACACAAGCTAACACTATAATTCTGCAACATTCACATTGATTAAAAAAATCCTTTTATAATTCCTCTTTTTATAGTTACTGCACATCTTTATACAGTAACACAATGGCTTGTATTAAATATTTGAGGAGTTCACTGAAAGTGCTGGTTTGTAGCTGATCAGAAATTATATTAATATTATTTGAGCATAGCCCACACCCTGGACATGACAACTACACACATTTATTACTGCTGTGCAGTTGTGCAGTGCTCTGTGTGTCTGTGAACTCCAACCATAGTCATCTCAAAGCTGACATTTTTATCTAAAATATAATGTATATAAATTTAAAATATTTTTGTTATAGTGGTTTAGATTTATAAATTAGAATATAAGCATATTGGTTTTAATTTTCTATTGAGTGAAAGCATCTCATCTGAATATTCCTTTAGATGTAAGCATTTTTGCAAATGTAATCCTTTATACCACTATGTCCTGTGAGAATCTCTGTTGTTTGATTGTTTAATTAATTTTAATTAGTTTAGATACCTGAAAAGCAAATTTTTGTGTATATTATCAGAAGTAATAATATGGTTTTGCTAGGACATTTTTCAGTTTTTATGTCACTTATGTTCCATTACATGATAGCTGAGTTTTCATTTTATTACACCACTATTGAATCACACCCTTGGATAAGCTACTATATAAATTAATCAGTTTTCAAAACTGTAATTTATGTAACTATTCCTTTTACAGGTGATCAGACTATTTAGGAAGGCATGCTACAGTCTGTCCATTTAGAGAAGTTAAAATGCGTTGCCTTTTCTTTTTTGTGTTGCACACAGCTTTTAATAAATAATTATTTCAAATTATTATTCTTAATATAAGTTAAAATGGTGAAACGCTGAGCTCTTCCATCACTTTTATGTAATTATGCACATGCAATTTATCATGAATACAGACAAAGCTTTGGCATGGAGTTTATATGAAAATATATATATTTGTGATACTCTAAGAACACCTGGCTCACTTCTGCTTGGGGTCTGGGCACAGAAGTGTTATGGGTGTCTCAGTGTATTTAGTCCACAGTTTACAAATCTAGATCAATTAAATTGCAGAGACTTGGTGAAGCATCATTTCCATGTAGAATTATTGTAGAAACAGAATTCATATTAGTCATTGAACTAGTATTGTTTTGGGGAGGCTTTGTTCCTCACACTCCCTATGTAAACAGTTCTGAGGGCATTATGTCTTAGAATGGGTGGGATTTCCCTCTGCATTCACCTCATTCAGTCGGAATCTGCTGTAGCCAGTTGTGCAGTCTTATTGCCTTGAAAATAGTACACACTTCCTCTGTTGTCAGGCTACTTACATTTGTACTGGTAACAGCAGAAGAAAAAAAAATATAATTTTCTGATAAATGGCCATGTTTGCAAAGCATGTAACTCAGTGAGTAGTGTCTCCTAATAACTGCAAAATTGGCTGTCTTTTTTCCTCATTTCAGAATGGAATATGACAGTTTTTTGACATTTTTACTGTCCTTAGTAAACTGTTTATGGTTGACTTATTTTTATATTCATTAAATGTTAAATGAATGATACATCAGTAGATCCTCTGATTTGTACAGTGGTTAATTTAACTTGCTAGTCCGGTTACTTTAACTTGCTAGTCTGGTTACTTTAACTTGCTAGTCCACTTAACTGTAGTTTAACAGTGGGGTCTGTCGCATCTGTCCTTCATATTTTGTTTACATTTTTAAGTGGAGGCCCATTTTGTTTATTGACCATGCACGCAATGTATGAATGTACAGACTCTGTGGTGTCCCTCGAAGTCTCACATACCCAGTACATCAATATACTGGGTCCAAAAACAAATAATGAGGAAATGTGTCTGTATGGAAGATCTATTCCCCAGAATTCCATATAGTTGATGCACATAATAAAAATCATACTGCAAATATCCCACCTAATAACAGGTGGTAGAAATACTTTCTTTAAAAACTTTTTAGTGTATATAAATCTACAAATGAAAGTAGAAAAGAACAAGCTAGTTCAAGTCTAATCTTCTTTATTGTATATGTATTATGTACATATACATTGCTACGGTTACGTTCTATATTCAGCTTTAGTGAATGTTGTTAGTGAATGTCTTATTGTACTATACTGTGTGCTGATTTTGTATTTCTCGATTATGTTGCTATTTCATCTGTTATAGTGGAATATAGATTTGTAATTTTTTTGAAACTCATTTGGTCTAACCATTTTATAAAAGTAACATTTTTCTGTACTTTTCCGTTAACGGGGCAGCAGTCGTCACCAAACATAAATGTTGCCGGAAAATGGTCCCTAAGGTTGATCTTGGCTGGTTTTCTGTCTGCATGGACTATACCTGCATAGGTGCTCTGGTTTCTACAGGTACAGGAAGCAGATGGATGGATGTATTGATTGTTGCACGAATCTAAAATGTAAGAAAAACCTCTCACAAATAAGATGCTGTTGCACTACTTACTGACAAAATGGTAATGTTCTACTTTTAGCAATATTATGAAGCAGGCAATTAATTGCCTTCAAATAATTACATGTAAACAAAGCAAATGCAGATCGTATATAATATTATGGTATTTATTTTGTTACTGTATTTACAGATGACCGCTTTCATCTTTTGACACATTTTCCAGCTCTTCTGCCATTTGCAAATGAATGTGTCAGTCTGTTGTCACATTTTTTCTAGCAACAGAAATGGAAAAACTTATCAACAGAGGAAAATGCTCACTGTAAAAATAGTACCTTAATAAATGACCACAATATGACATCCAAAATATGTTAGTAAAGGAAAGCGCTCATCTGTAACTACAGCTACAGTTTATATTGCCAGATTCGGCGAACTGCACAGAATATGAGGATTAAGCTCCCTTTTTAGCATTTTAAAGTACTGAGATGTGAACAAGCTGAAACTTTCAACAACTTACAGATCCCATTGCTGGTTATGTAAAGAATAATATTTTCAATGGTAAAAATAATGACTGCACTAAAAGATCCATATTCTCTAAAGCCACCCACCCCGCTACTATTGCACTGACAGAAAGGTTACGTTTCTCTAATTGTTTTCTATTTTTAATTTGGTGTTCATTCTGACAGTATTATTGAACTACTCCTCTTTCGGACCTTGTTCTGATTTGTAATGGTGACTCTGTTAGCATTTTTAAGGGTGTGAGGCATATCTGCCAACCTGCAGTCACTGAAAATGGGGCAATAAGAATATGTAGTGAAAATGTGAACATCCAATTAGGATAAAACTGGCACAAACTTTTCCATTAAGCCACTATTACTTGAATTCTCTTATTGCTATTTTAGCCCAGGTCACGTCTGAAAAGGGTCAGGTGACCAGACTACCTTCATGTTCAATGATATAAATAAATGCATGTACTCTTGAACTTATGTTGTATTAATTAATACAACATGAATTGATGTTGTATTAATGTGTTATAAATTGTACTGTTATTGTATTATTGTGGCATTAATGCATCCATGAAATTTATCTTCACATTTATCTTTATTTTATGTACTTTTGTAGAGCGTTTCTCCTCAGGCCGCTGGTGAAAATGGATAACCAGTACCCAGTTGTCATTTTTTGTAACCAAATGTCAAATGAATAAATAAATTAATAAATGGTTTTCATACAGGCTTTGGTGTTGTTGCATTTGGACCCGGCTTACAATAAATTCTGAAGTTCATTGTTACTATTTAAATAAGCTATAGCAAAGTTAGCAGACCTAAGAGTTTAATCTTATGTCTGGATCAAATGCCAGTACTGGTGTCTCCTTTTACCCATTGTCAGTGATTTGATTTTGTTTGGTACTTTTTCCCAGAGCTTGGACAATGTGGTAATGTTTTAACTTTACATTGTTACTTTCCTGCAAAGATTTATGCAATTTTGATACAAAAAAAATATATAAAATTTATCAGACATTAAATTTATTACTCTATCAGTAATATTTAAACTTTTTGATTGCTGTCCTTTTATTCACTCATGAAATGGCCACTGATAGCATTCTTATTTTTTCTGAGGTTGTACTTTTTGTTTATCAGTGAATAAACTCTTGTTATATGTGGCTTAAGTGTTCAGTAGTTCCTGGGGGATTGAAACTGGATCACTGGGTTCAGAAGTTGGTGTACTAGTCGATAAGCTGTGCTGCGTCAGATCAGATACACTATAGGGGATAAAAGAAATGGCAAATAGTCACGCTGCACTATTTGTTCCTGTTATAAACAGATCAATCTCTAGGGTGTATAATGCCTTCTGAGTAAATGAGTGTTGTTCCTGACAGACAGTCAGCTATCCTTCTGGAGTGTCTGTAAAAAGCTGTGTAAGAAAAGAACATGCCAGCTCTGAGTTCATCTCCTTACAGTGCATTTAATTACTGCTGCACTCATTTTATGAGAGATGAAGCAGAGTTTTAAAAACTAGCCTGCATAGTTTATACTGCTGCTGTGTGGAATCCCACGATACACCAGAACGAAAGACCTAAGTAATCAGCATGGAATTCATTCCATCCAAGGAAATTACACTCTGACTAATGGAATATTTCCTCTAGGTAATTTTGTAGTTTCTGTCCTTTGCAATAACATGACTCTTTTAAGGACACAATCCATTTTCTTCCCAGTTTAGTTTTTTGAACAGATTTGTTTGCAGCAGAAGTAGCTAGCAACTGAAAAATTGTTTTGCTCAAGTTTTCAAAATTGTCAACACAAACACTCTCCCTTCTTTGTTGTCCTTCTCTGTCTACCTTTGTGTTTGTATATTAACCTGTCTCTTTTGCTTTCTGAAACTGGCCTTTAAAGTTGCCACTTCCTTTGTGGTCCATTTTTCATACTCTGTCTGGAAGACTGCCTCATGGTCACTTTGAATTGTTTGGCCATCAGTTCATTCTGAGTTAGTTCTCCTGCATTTATTTACAGAAAGATAAAGGGTAGGGTTAGCTTGCATTAGAAAGAATGGGTGGGGACCCAGTTCTGTGCATTTATAGCACTCATACTTCTCTGTCACAATAATAATTAAGCAGGAAACAATCTTATTGATACTCTAAATTATCAGGATTAAGAGGATCATGGAATGACAATTAGTTTCTTCAGTCTGTTATTATTTCAAGATTTCAAGATATTATTATTATTATAGACTTTAGCAAAAGTTGTGAGAGATTACTTTTTTTACAGAGTGCAGTATATACAATTTTTCCTTTTCCTAGTTTTAGGGGTTTATTTATATTTGAACTGTACTACTTTGATGGTCTACTGTTTTCTTTTATTTTTTTCATCTTTTTTTGCCATAGCAATGTGTGTACATCACAATATTACAGATTTTTGGGGTCAAGAACTATGGTCAAACACAAGTAGGCATTACAACACAGGAGATATAAATTATGAGTGATGTGGAACCATGAGTTTATAATTAAATGCTGTTTAATTTTCATATGTATACATTAGTGACCAGACCACTAAGGATAACGTTTCTTAACTATGCTGTGATGCTAATTTACTGGTGTGTAATTTTATGCCCAGCTGAGTTGTAATAGTTTTCTTCTTGATTAACCTTCGTTAGACATTAAACTGTCTAAGGTGAGATCACTTACTTGTGCACAATTACTGTTTAACACAGGGATAAATGGATATGAGCAAAGAGGAGTGCTTTATTTAATGCCTAGATTTTGGCTTAGTGTTTTAGTAATGTAGTGTAATGTTTCCCTTCTTTTATTGACTGCTCAATTGATTTATTTATTTTTTTGCTGTGAAGTCCTGATTTAATTTTATTTTTTAAGATCCTCTCTTCTGTTTGAAGCAATAGGTCTACATCAGGCACTGGCAATAATTAATAACTTTTTAATATTCAGTGATACCCTTGGACTTAGGTGTAAGTGCTGAACAGACATATCAGCCTGTGACATATTAGACCCTCAGACCAATGTAAAGGTCAATAGACTGCACATAACAGCAACCTTGTAAACAAACATTAGTGACCTTTCATTAACCTAGACTGTAATAATTGTTTGGCTGGTAACAGGAGTATAAAATATAACTTTATCCATAAAATTGTCAAAAAAAGATCTGCACAGCTAGGGGAGGATGCAGATAGAGCATCTGCCTTATTAAGATGAAATTATTTATTCAGTACCTCAGTACATTAATAGTCTTAGGATCACCTGAGAACAGGATTTTATTTATAAAAGCAAGATATGCATATTTAGATACAAGTATGTGCACATGCCTATATTTCTTTATCTATATGTACCTTATAGATAAATGTATGAGCCTGTCATCCATTGTGCTTTGCACATTTCATCACAATGTATATCACTCCAAAATTAATCAAGAACACAGTTATTGGAAATATACATAATTCACAAAAACAGTGTCCTCCTGCACCTTCAACACCTCTCAGCTTAATAGAACTATGTGATCATACAACAGTGGTCAAAAAGAAAATCTCCCTTAAACATGCTGATGTTGTTATAAGTTACTGTAATGCCTTTAATTTACCCATCAATGTAATAGGAATCAATGTAAAAATATGCTACAGTATATACATATATACGGGTATATATAAACGTATGTAATATTCCTTTCACCAGCTTGTCTAAAAATTCTATTACACACTGCATTCATTGAAAATGCATATCACTGAATAAGACATTTTTTGAACTTAACTAATATTAACCCTAATGACTACATCAACGAGCCATCATTTTATGTTCTATCTCTTCATGCTTCAGTACATCATAATTCTACATATCAGACATATTGCACATTACTGTACTTAGTTATGCAATAAAACCACATCAAAGTACTCTGTTTACCCTTGCTGCAACATACAACAATGCTTCTAACTGGTGAGGTTTTCCCATCAATTCTTGTCAACCGACATTTAAGTCAATCTCGGAAAGGTTGGAAATACAAGTTTCCAAAATAAGCCGATGACTATATATTGCTGTGCAAATGTCAGTGTCTTTGACTCCAGCTGTTGTACCAGGTAAAACTTATACTCAAAACAGACTTACTTGCTCTTATTATATGCCATTGAGACATTTGTTTTTTATTGGGGTTCCTTACATTTTTTTAAAGTCCACATTTCCTTTTCATGTTTTAAATTTCCAGACCTGGGACAGCAAACATCCCATTCACCCCATTCTGCAATACACTAAGTCAGCAGGCTACAATGATTGACAGGCAGAGAGGGGAAGGAAGCCCACAGCTTCATGTATGCTGCCCGTAGGAATTGTTGCTTCATTTCTTGCTATCCCTTAGCCACAAGGTCACTCCATAAGTCAGCTGAGATGAGAGAGAGAGAGAAACAGACAGAGAAAATGAGAACCTTTGCTTATGGTATGGATGAGGTATGCACAGATAGGTGTGCAATGGACTTTTCCCAAAGGAACTGCCTCCAAGATAGCACCTGTTAAACCGCCACAATGTTTTATCAGTTAACACATTGTTTTTTAACCCTTGGTCTTTAACAGATTTGTGACATGGTGTGAGCCCCAGCATGTCCCACCTCTGGCAAAGAGAGGCATTCAAATATTCGCCAAAACATTCTCCTCTCCCATAGTGCCTTTTTTTAGGCAATGCCATGCTGAAAGTACTTCTGACAAAGCAAATCAAAACCAAGAAAATATAAAGATATTACTGCTTAATGCTAGGAGTCTAAAGAAAAAACTCCATCCCTATAATCTCTCCTCATCCTAGAGAATGCTGACGTCTGTGCAGTCAATCAGATATAGTTTCAAGACATAGAGAGCACACTGACAGTGCAAGGCTGCAATATTTTCAACACATTTAGACTAGCTACTACACAGAGAGGGACTAAAGATGGAGGTGTCTTGATTTACCTCAGAAATAAACAGGACAATTCACTTGAGCTTTTCCACATTCAAATCACTATAAGCAAAATCCCATACCACTTCCTGGGTCAAAGGGGGGACATACAGCTTACAAGGAAGACCATAACAAGTATTTAAACTTGTTGGAAACACTCACCATCCAACCCAATACCATATTCATGGGTGACTTTAATTACCCTGTTAATTGGGAATGATACATACATGGCACCAAATGTACAGGCAGAGATTCCTGGATTCTGTAAGCACAAACTCCCTGGAGCAGATTGTCAATACACCAACCAGATGTGCAAACATACTGGATATGGTCCTTATTAATATGGGAGAATGCTGCATACCTCCTAGTATAATGCCTTCTCTGGTAAGAGCATACCATAAAATGGCCTCCTTTGAAGTAAAAATAAAACCTGGAACCCCAACTAACCCTGGCATATTCAGGAATTATGCTAAGGCTAACTTCCTGTTATTAAGTGATAACCTGGCAAAATTTCAAGCCACAATAAACCCTGAGAACCTTGCTGCCTAAGCAGAAATGATCACAGAAAGCTTATACAAGCATGTTAATATCTGCATAGAGGCAGCTGTACCCACCAGGAAGAAGTAGAGCACCCAAAAATAAGCCACCCTGGTGGAATCCTAACATCAATAGGCGGTATAACAGAAGTAAAAAATCATGACAAAAACTAGGAGGTGCAGTACCCAGCAGGATAAAAGCACTTTTATCAAACTAAACAAAGAACTCAGAGGACAAATAACGTAAACAAAAGCCAAATGTGAGGTAAATTTGTCATTCGAATCCAAAGACAACCACAAGGCATTCTGTAGCCAAGTCATCAACCTCAAAGGCAGAACACAATCGTGTGCAGAGTTCTTTGTTAATGGAGCCACCTATACTGAGCCAGAAGATATACCAAACCTACTGGGTGACAAATTCGGGTCCAACTTTACCCCTTCTCCTCGCCAACCTCCCTCATAGCAAGATCAACTGTGAAGAAGTGGAAAGGGTTAAAACTACAACACTTCTAGGAGTGCACATTTCAGAGGATCTCTCTTGGATTGTGAGTACCGATCAATTGGTCAAAAAGGCCCATCAATGTCTCCACTTTCTCAGAAGGCTGAGAAAAGAAACATTCCCACTTACTGTACTCTCCACCTTCTACAGTGGAGTTATTGAGAGAATTCTCACCTGTAACTTCACTGTTTGGTTTGCGAACTGTACAGTAGCTGAAAGGAAGAAGCTACAGAGAGTGGTGAGATTTGCTGAGGAAATCATGCGCACCAGTCTACCATCCATCCAAGAGCTATACACAGCAAGGAGCCGCAAAAGAGCCCACAAAATACTTAATGACTCATCACACCCTGCACACAGCTGGTTGTCATCTGGCAAAAGGTGCTGCAGTATTCACTGTAGGACCTCTAGATTCATTAACAGCATCTACTTAATAGTGATTAAACTTATTAACTCAGACACCAGCCCTAGTGACTTCATCCACAAATTAACTTAATAACAGTATTTTGCTTGGAGTGTGCAATATTTATTTATTTACGTAGTTCTATATTTACATTCAAATGCATTTCATAGGTTCATAGGTTCATGGGTTCATACTAGGCTATCTGCCCTAGCGCATTTATAAGCCTAGCCAGAGTATGTTTGGCTTTCGCCACCCATTTTAAATAAATTTTGCTATGCCCTTTTGCCTGTTACTTGCTTTATGTAATAATACATAAAGAGTGACAGTTTCAGTTCATGTGCAGTAACTACCCTTACCTGTCATGCTGCTACTGTACAGTATTTATATGACTACATTGGGGGGTTAAGCTTTTGTTCTTATGTTCTTGGGGCATAGTCATTAGTCTCTAATTCCTTTACTTTATATGTCTTATTGTTGTATTTGCTGTATTCTGTGATTCTTCCGTACTCTCATGGGGACAGATTTCATTTAGGTTTACACATGTATAGTCCTAAATTACAATAAAGTTTACTCCTTTGAATCTTTGAAATCTTTGAATCCATTAGCGAACAGGTCCTTAATGCTCTCTAAGGCCAAGAACACTGCATTAGTGAGCCCAAATAATATCAGAGGATGCCTTATAAATAGCATGAAACATGACCTATCAGACCCTCTGGAATTGCTTTGTATTTTGTACTTCACAGATGGAGCGACAGTCATCCCTCTGCACAAAGGTGGGCCATCTATAGACCATGGAAACTACAAATCCATAAGTCTCATTAATCTCTTATTTATTGTTTATGTATTTTCACATTTGTTGACTGGGTTAGCCCAACTGGGCTGAAATGCCTTTTTCAGCAGAGGCATGAGGAGAAAAGCTTCCGAGTTACTCAAAAATTACAGTATACAATTTACTATAAAAGTGGACTACAGTAAAGCTAGATTATGAGCATGAACAGATGCAAATTCAGACAGACTTATTTTCAGTTAGTACATATAGTATCCATGGTGGTACAACGGTAGCATTGTTGCCTCACAGCAAGAGGTTCTCCCGTTCGATTCTCGGCTGAAGTGCAGGGAGTGCCTTCTGTGTGGAGTCTGCATGTCCTCCCCACAGTCGTGTGGCATTCCGAAAGACATACCTGAATGGGCGTGCCTTCGTTGAAGGTTGGGTGTCGAGCTGGCAACTTGGCACCGTAAAAACCTACTGCCAATCATTAGCTGACCACAGTTCCGCTGTGGCAACCCCTAACTGGGAAAAGCCGAAAGACAAACAACAAATATATTCACCTATACTACAAGTTGTTGGAGTATAGTAAGATAACAGAGAGGAGAGTGCTGGACAAGCGGAAGGGTAGTTAACAATCAAATGAATTAGGTACAACTGAGGTAAAAGGAGTTCATAATGGAACTCTAGCCATTGGAGGCTTTTTAGAGACAGGCAGTGGTGAGATTCGTAGGGCATATTAGCATCAAATCTAGCAATTTAGTTGTATGTGTGCAAAGCCATGGAAAGAATTATCATGGAAAGCAAAAATAACATAGGAAACCTTCAGATATTGGACCCAACCAATTTGGTTTCATCAAGGGCAGGTCATGCCTGTTCAGCCTGGTGGACTTCTTTGAGAAGGTCACCAAGGCAAAGAATGGGGGCAGAATAGTTCACATTGCCTACATTGACCTGACCAAGGCATTTGACCCAATACGCCTAATGTTATCTGACGGATAGCCAGCTGGCTCACAGACAGGACCCAGGAAGTTAGAATTCGGGGGTCCACCTCTACAAAGAGGACAGTCACAAGTGGAGTCCCTCAAGGATCAGTCCTTGGACAGCTCCTTCTTGGTATTTTCTTCACTGAAGTCAAGGCCAATGTCAGTGACCTCTGGCTGACTAAATTTGCAGATGATTGCAGCTTTGAAGCTGTCATTGAATCTCACACTGACACAAATGTTCTCCAGGAGGGGCTGATACAGACAAACAAATGGTGTCAGAGCCATGGAATAAAACTAAATACCACGAAATGCACAATAGTATCCTTTGAGAAGTCATCCATCCCTGGTAACTATCATACTGACAACACACCCCTTTGTGTTGACCCAATAGTCATGGACTTGGGGAGACCCATAGTTAGTAATCTAGCCTTTGACCATCATGTGTCTACAGTATTGAGAAGATCATTCTGTTTTGTGCAACTTATAAACAAAAGGTATGGCATCTAGGTCCAAGGAAGTCCTTGTTCCACTGTATTTGGCATGCATCAAATCTATGATTAAGTGCAATGCCCCCTTTGGTATGTACCTAACCAGGCATATCCAACAATTTGAATGTACACAGAGATTCCTCACTAAAAGAATACAGTGCAAAATTAATATGTCCTGTGCAGACCACGTCAAGGTCCCTTCCCTATATTCTGCCTCACACAGGCTATTGAAGGAAGATGTATACCTGGCATACACAGCATTGTCAAACCCCACCCTGATGGACCTTTTGTATATCAGCAAAACAAGCAGCAGAATTACCCATTCTAAAGACTTAAACCTTGCCTGTGATATAAATAGGACCGGCTGGAGAGACAGGTATGTATCCCAGAAAATACTCCTTGTCTAGAACAGCATCCCCATCAATGTGAACCAAAGTTCATCCCTAACCCAATCCAAGTGTAACTTGGACAATTGGATGGGGAAGGGGAAATTCATACCTTATTTGGCAACTATGTCTCTAATGAACACAGATACCATGTAAATGGTTCATCTGCCAGGCCCCTGTTGTAAATGTATCATCTCCCAAGGCTCTGTTTACACTTATCAAGGGTACTAGAACCTGTCAGGGATTTGGGATGCATAGCTAAGCTTAAAAAAGGCCCTTCCTGTTGTTAGCCTAATAAACACCTATGGGCCTATAAGCAGGCATTGGGTTATCTTTCCTCTCCTACTCAGTGTAGATACAAGAAAGGCAAAAGAAAGTTTAGTTTGAAGTCTGTGCTAGTGGAAACCTCTGCAGTCTTGACATGTTGGTAACAGTAACACAGAGTTGCAGCTCTTGCAACTATTGTATAAGTTTTAGATTTGCTATACTGGAGCACTGAAAGTGAATGCTCGGTGAATAGTTTGCCAGTTGTAGTCAGTATTCTGTACAATCTTTGGTACTCTGTGGTACTCACTGAACTTACTCAAAAGTGATGGGTTCTTAATTAAACATAGATTCCGCATGGCTTTCTTTTACATGGATTTCAAACACATTTTCAATTTTAATTATATTTACATTTTTATTCTAAAGAGTCCTTTATAGTCCTGCATTTGTTACTGAAACAAAAGCTGTAACAATTAAATAGAGATGGGTCTTGAAAAGCTGTAAAAGAAAGGCCATTGTACCTGGGAGGTAAAAAAAATGATTTTATGTTTTTTAAAAACAAAACAAAAAGCAATTTATTTTAAAAAAAGAGAATGACATGTTTCAGACTTAAATGTTTATCATCGAGATGGGATAATATCCCTAAAATCCAAGCCTTAGTTAATAAAAAATCCAAGTGTATTTGTCTTAGACATTACTATTTCATACAGTCAAGAATGCAAATAAAGAGGCAACTCACAGGTTTTATTTAGCATTATCTAACTAAAAACCTGTGAGCAATAACACAGTAGACGTCAGCTCACTTTACCTGCACTATTCATAAGCAGCCAGTTTGAACTGTCAATAAAATTCCTTAATGAAAAGTTGACTTTTGACATCTCCACCTCAATAATTGAAGGTGACCAATATAGACCCCTCACATAGACCCTCAGACTCCCTGCTGGCCTGCCATCTGAACATCAGGGGCATCAATAACAAAATCCAGCACCTACATGTCCTCCTGGCAGTATATTCACCTGATATACTCTGCCTCACAGAAACATGGCTAAAACCTGCCACTAAGGACAATGAAATCCTGCCGTCTGGGTACAACATGCATAGACTTGATCGCACCTAAAAAAAGGGCGGAGGGGTAGCAATACTCTACAAGTCCACCTTATCTGTCACCATAGCCAACCTACAACCCCCCCCCATTCAACAATGCTGAAATCATTATCACAAAGCTACATATTAACAACCATAAAAGCATAAACATTGTCTGTGTCTACATTCCCCCAGGGAAGAACACAGACACCCTTGAGGAGTACCTAACCTGGCTCAACAACAACCAGCTGCAGGAAACCATAATCCTCGGGGACATCAACATTGACTGGAAAGCCTGCTCCTCTCAATCCCCAACAACCCATGTAAACCTCCAAGGATTTACCCAAACCATAACCTCACCCACTAGGTTAAGCAAATCACAAGACAAAGCTAATACCCTGGACTGGATACTCATCAATAACTCCCCGCATCTCTATATGGTAGGCACCGTACCAGATGATCTAAGTGATCACTGCCTCACATATATACTCAAGCTTAAGGTTAACTACTATCATCAACCCACCTATAGAACTATAAGAAGCAACAAAAACTTTGATCCCCAAAAATTTTACAAGGAACTAAAGGCATGCAACTGGTCTGCCCTAAAAAGCCTCCCGCTAGATGAAGCAGTCATTTACTTCAACTCCAGATTCCTGGCTATTCTCGACCTTCATGCCCCCAGTCGTACTAGTAGAACCAAGGTCAATACTGCACCTTGGCTCACTAAAGAAACTAGGGCCAAATTTGTATTAAGAAATAAAGCATGGGACACCTACCGGACTACTAAAACCCAACCTGACCAACTATTATTTAGGCAACTAAGAAATGAGGCAAAAAAATCTAACTATCGATAAAAAGAAATACTACTACCACGTACAACAAGTACACAAAACTAAACCTCAGAAATTCTGGATGGGGATAAACCGACTCCTCCACCCAGGACAAGCCACCACCCCAAGCCCATCTGCCACTAATCAAAATCCCCCAGAAGACATTGCCAACTCCTTTAACACCTTCTTCACTGAAACCATCCAAACTTTAGCAAACCAACTCACACCCACTGGTTCTACTCCTAACACAACCAATTCCAAAGCTATAACTCCCTTCAGTCTCCAACCAGTACCCACTCAACTCATTAAGACCCTACTTAGGAAACTAAGCCCCACCACCCTGGCTGCCAACCTCCTCCCAGCAGACTAATTACAAAAGGCTGCAGATACAATTGCATACCCCATCTCTGTCCTTATTAACCGATCCATATCAGAAGCCATTATCCCCGACATATGGAAAATCTCACGTGATACCACTTCACAAAGGGGGCAGTTCCACTGAACTGTCTAACTACAGGCCCATAGCCATTTTGTCACCACTAGCTAAGATCATGGAAAAGTGTGTTCATATTCAACTCATGAAATATCTCACGCAGAACAAACTTCTATCCAACTCGCAACATGGCTTTAGGCCTAATCACAGCACTACAACAGCCCTCCTGTCTTTCTCAAACACTATAAACCACAATTGTAACAATAACAAACTGTCCTCTGCTCTCTTTCTAGACCTGTCCAAGGCCTTTGACATGGTGGATCACAAAATGCTAATGAATAGCCTGGAGGCCTATAACTTAAACAAACAGGCCCTCCAATGGTTTGAGTCCTACCTACAAGGCAGGCAACAGGCTGTACTGTGGCAGGGAAAACTCTCCTCACACCTCTCCATCAGACTTGGAGTCTCCCAGGGCTCAATACTAGGTCCCCTTCTTTCTCCATCTTTATAAATGAACTTAGCACAGTCATCCCAGAGGCAACCTGCATTCAATATGCAGATGATTCAACCTTGATCTACTCTGCCTCCACCCTAGCAAAACTTACCACAATAACCCAAAGCACCTTCAACAAGGTTGAAAATCGGCTACTAAACCAATGCCTAATACTAAATCCCAACAAAACTAAGTTACTTCTCTTCACCCCAACATATAGGACCTCCTCACCACTGTTCAACATAACAGCTAATAATGGTACCATCATCTCCCCAGCAAACCAAACTAAGCTGTTGGGTATCACGATCGACAACAACCTCAGGTTTGATGCACACATCAATCAAACTATAAAAACTATCAATAAAAAATTCGGTAGTCTCTACAGGATCAAATCATTCCTCACCCCGCAAGCTAGAATTGCAATTACCCGCTCCCATCTCCTATCTACCCTTCTCTATGCCTCCCCTCTCTTCTCCCACCTGAGTAAAACTGATCTTAAAAAACTGTCATCATGCTACAACCACATTCCTAGATTTGCATCTGGCTCACCCTACCGTACCCACCACTGCCAGAACCTGAATCTCCTGGGCTGGCTGGAACTACCCCACCTCCTACAGCTCAACCAGCTCAAAGTTGCCTATAAAATCCTCCACCATCCGGACACCACCCCAGCCCTAAGAAACATAATCTGCCCCTACAGCAACAACTGAACACTCCGCTCATCCACCAAACTCCTAGTACTTACGATCAAGTCCAACCATGCTGCAGGCGACTCCCTCTTAGCCAACTCTGTCGGTAAAAACTGGAACTCACTACCAGCTGACATTACCCTAGAGTCTTCACCAACTATATTTACACACAAACTTAAAAGCCACCTCAAATCACACTGGATATGTCCCTGTACCAACCCGGACTAGGACCCCACATATCGCCTGCCCGTCCATCTCTCCTCATTCAACCAATGAGATCCTTTATGTTAGCTACTCTATTATTGTTTGTGTAAATATAATTTCTTAAACCCAAGGTAATATGTTATCTTAACTACTGCTTTTAATTGAAAAGTATGCCTTAGGCCTCATGGATGAATGGATGTACTATGTCTACAATCAGCTTGTATGTAACCTCAATTTATTGGATTATCTATTTTGTAATGCTTATAACTTAAGTGCTATGTTCCTAATATTTGTAATTTGTAATTTCTATATGTAATTTGGAGCTTTTCTCCCTGGGACTCCACTCAAAATGGACAAGTATCCAGTCAGACCATCCCGGTTAACAAATGTTAAATAAATAAAATAAAAATGTGTTTAATTCTTAAACTAAAACAGTTTTGTTTAGCAGGCTGTGCTCAGTTATATGTTTACTTGAAACATGGTTTTGTTTGTCTGTTTTCACCTCACTAGTATGCTGACAAATTCTGTGTTTCATTTTCTAATTGTTTTGCTAACGTAGAACTAAATGTGTTAAAAAGTGAAGAAATTTCTGGTTGTTTTGCAGATCTGAAGAAATGCCTTCAACATTGTGCATTCATTGCCTGTGTCACTGCTATGTGTAATCTTTACCGTACAGATTCTGAGCTATTTGCTACATTATACCTTCACCTGTTCCATCACAGTTTATGGAAATGCAGAAATAAAATGTCAGTGAATCATATCCAGGACTTGTTGAAGCTGAAGTGAAAACCTGACAAGGAACCAAGTAAAAACCCAGAGCAATAAATGAGTCACATTACATGCGTGTACTTATACTTTTAGAAATACAAAGGGCAAACAACTTTGAGCTTGCAATGTGTGGCAGAGGGAACCTCTGCACTCTTGACATTTTGTTAAGAGCAGCACAAATTGACATCTGTTGTAGCTATTGCATATATTCCAGAGTTATAATCCCTCACCATTTAAAATAGGTTTTAGTTAAATAATTCCTTGAAAATGAAAAAGTGAATGCATCATATGGAGTGGTTACAGGATTTTTTTCAAACTTGTCTGTAATGAGATGCATTTAAATTTCAAGTTACAGATGGTTTTCTCCTAAGCATGATTTCTTGGTGCTTGAATGGTTTTATTTCAAAGTTGCCAGAGATCAGGGAGCTACATTGATAACAGGTGCTCTGCAACTCTTCAAGCCCACCATAACTCTATGTGAAGTGTCCCAGCGATGAACAATGTGTCCTTTTATTTAAAAAGCAATAACAATGACAAATGCTGTGGTTTCAAAACTCTGAAAATAGCATTATTAAAAAGGCTGTTTTTTTCCCAGTTCTCTAAATTGGAGTGACCTCGGAGTTGGTTATAAATATGAAGAGTTTGTGGGGGGCAAAGCCTCATGAAAAATCCATGGGCAGAAATCTGGGAAAAGTGATAAAAGTGACAATTGAAAAAGTGCCAGATTTCATGATTCTGATCCACTAGGATATTTTTAATCAACATTATACAATTGTGGCTTCCGAAAGACATGTGTGAATGATTGTGCTTTCACTGAAGATTGGGCGTCAGGCTGACAACTCAGCACCATAAAAATCGACTGCCAGTCATTAGCGGACCGGAGTTCTGTTGTGGTGACCCCTAACTGGGAAAAGCCGAAAAGACAAACATACAATTGTGTGTTTATGTGTGTGTAATGTTTGTGGTATACAGACAGATATATATATTGCTTAGGGTTAATTTTCAGTAGGCTTTTCTGTGTTGTGTACGTCCTTGCAGGAGTTTTCTCTCATGTAGGTATTAGCAGTAATGTTTTAGTCTTCTGATCACAGAAGTGCTTGCATTAGGGTAGAAATTAACTTTTGTGCACTTAGTCATTTGTATAGTAGAAATTTCTGGCTAGATGACAACACCAATATGAAGTGCCTGAAAAAAATGAGTGAGGTGACCTATAGGATGAAACAGCCAGGGCAACAGAAACATGGGCTGAAATATGTCATATTAATATTGTAAAACTCTGACAGAAACAAAGCATTTTTGTAGCCAGTATTGCTGAGGAAAAAATGGAGGTCAAATATTCAGAGGTTGAAGTACCATTAAAAGACCAGAAATTTGAATCTCTGAAGTACTCATAGTGAAAAAATTGCCAGCCTGTATGAGGAGGGAGGTACACGAATGCCTTCATCAAAATAACAATGTATTATCTATTTTACCAGACAGGACTAACTTGGTACAACATGACTTATTTACACTCCCCATTAAAAAAGGTTAGGCTTAAGGTTTATACAATCCCTGATGTCTGGAGTATAGCATATGGTTTGGAGCATAGGAAATGTTGCAATTTAGAGAAATTGAAGAATGTAACATGACATATACTAGCCAAGTTGTGCTGCAGTAATTTTCACCTGCTAAGTAATATTTCAAAATGTGATGCCTACCCAGTGGTAAG
Source organism: Protopterus annectens (assembly GCF_019279795.1). NCBI lineage: Eukaryota > Metazoa > Chordata > Ceratodontiformes > Protopteridae > Protopterus > Protopterus annectens. The sequence goes on from NC_056748.1 coordinate 703,321,937, forward strand.
GGTAGGTGAATTGGTGGAAAGGTGGAGGCCCGGGGAGAAAAGCTCCACATAGTACATAAAAGTTAAAGACAGACTTTAAAATAAATTACAAGCAAACAACTTTACAGATTTACAGGAACATATTTCACAGGGGTTACATTTATGAGACTATAGCATAGTATACAGATTTAATACAAATATTAAATAGTTTTACATAATCATTAGCTAGAAATGCACAAATTGGGTTTTCTGAGCACATTTTATATTCATAACATGGTCATTTTTCAGTCAGGACACTCTCACACCAACATTCAATGCCAGGTCTAGTCAGACTTATGTGAGCTCCACCAATTGCTCATAAACTATAAACTACTTCTTAACCCCATTATGACAAGTATTCATTTTCACTTCAGGGCCACAGCCTAGAATCCTTATTCCAGGTAAATAATCCCAGGCATAATATGTTAATATCTCTCAAACTGCAGTATTAGAATCCCTTCTTTTATAAATCACAAATTAGGTGTTCGTTATTAATTATACTGGCTAACACAACCAGGCAACTATGCAGACTACACCATTTTCTTAAAGTGGAAATTATCATTTCTATACCATTTGGCAAGACCCACCAGCACAATGATACTTTGGTTTGCATTCAATGAATCAAAGACTCATCTAGTTGAACGTTTGTCATTGATGGTGCACAGTTAAAAGAAGGGTATGGGCTGTTACTTGTGTGAGATTATGGTACAACTGGGATTGGGAATATATCCTTTCTTCACTAATGCACAGGCTCAGAAGTGGTCTATGGTGTGTGTGTGTGTGTGTGTGTGTGTGTGTGTCTGCATGTGTGTGTGCGTGTGTCTGCATGTGTGTGTGTTGTATGCAGGTGTGTTTGTGTGTATCTGTGTCTGCACATGTGCATGTGTGTGTGCGTGTGTCTGCGTGCATGTATGTGTGTCTGTGTGCTGTAGGGTGATGGTGTGAAGTGCACGTGTTGGTGACTATGTTTCAACTGAATGTAGAGTGCGGTCAATTACCTGAATGTTTCATCATTTTTTTATTTCCTATATTGTCATCATTGTTGAAGTAGACTATTCAATACATATTCATTGCAACACTCAAACCATTTCAGATGGACAATGGCTGAAATTTTGAAGTGACTAGCAGAATCCCACCGGGGTCTGTCCTGGGTTTAGAACCCTTCATTGTGACTGCCTCAGATGTATCTAATGGAATAGAGAACAGATCATCTCTCTTGCTGTTGACAGAGTTGATCATGGGAGGAGGAGTCTAGAAACATCTGGAATAGCTGAACATGTGAAAAGAAAGGTGTCAGTTGAGTATCAGTGGAAAGAATAAAAAAGATTTACACTTGAGCTGCAGTACTGACATTGTGGTGCTCATGTCCCCATTTAAAAAAAAAAATATATATATATATATATATATATATATATATATATATATATTTTTTTTTTTTTTTTTAATCAGAGAAAATACTCATTTTTAGTTATTCTGAAATACAGAAAATGTTCCTTCATTGTCAGTCCATACAGCTTACGATGCAGACTCACCTTCTTTTGAACTATGTCACTATGATTGTGCAATCCACTTCTAGATGGTACAAGGCTTAGATGAGATTTTAAAATGTGGGACAGATTAATATAGTGAAGGTATGCATCTTAAGAAAGAATATACTAAGATGGACACTGAAAAATGTAATGCTACTTTATTAATAATTGCTAGAGTTATGAACTGAATTTACCATTTTAGGTTCAGATTTTCAATATTTTAGGTTCAGATTTTCAAGATTATCAAGATGCCATGTAGAGGATTCAACATCATGAACTTTATCACAGAAAAAAGCACTGTCTTTTTTCAAAAACTGATTTCATACAGTGATCATTAAATCACCGTCTTGCATTGAATGACATATTGAGATAATATCCTCAAGTGTGTACTATTAAAAACTTGCCCGATTAGTGTGTAATTAACACCGTCCTGAGATTCTCCTTCTTTTGGTGAACAATTCCTCCTACGTTTATACTTTCCCAGCCTTTTTGAATCCAGAGTTTTAAACTGCTGTCCATGGAAAATATTTCAGAAACTGTATCATTGTCATCATACAGCTTTTTGCAAAAAGGATATTTTCATACCGTATCTGGGAAATCTTCTGTCATGATGCCATTATTCAGTGAGTTCTGAAGCTCACAAAGTGAAGTGCTTCTTACTTTTATTTCAGTCTAACTTAATATTGTTTAGTCAACAATGCACACATTATGAACCTGTATTAAAACCTTTGCTTGCAACTTTGCTAAGTGTTGATGTCTTGGTTTCAGTTTCCACCTTTTGTTTGTAATATGCTAATTCATAAGCAATGATAAAAGCACAGTAGTTTTCTCCACCAGCCACTTGACATGCACATTTAGCACCACATACACTTCAGAGGCTGGCTTTCCCATAAAAGAGGCAGCTTGAACCACCACACTGGCAATAACTAATGTTGGGTGTGTAATCAGCCACAGAAGAAACCAGGAAAGCTCCCACTGTTAATAGCACATGCATAGTGCTGATCATAGAAAGGGAGATTTGCATTGGAGCGCAATGTCTCCTACCTAGCCAGGCAGTCATTGAGAGGTAGTGAGACACCTAGTGGCAAGGAAAGGTAGGCCACACCACAGGACTGGCAAGTTCCCTACCAAGCTACTCTTACCACAAGGGACTGAGTGGGTTATTAGGGCTTCCTACACAAAAATTAATAGGCCTTAGGGCTTTTGACTTGTCAATTATGTACAGATACGGGAGCCACTGGGGCAGTATCTTGCAGAATTTGTGGGAGGATTATTTTACATTTCTGTCATCACAAATAATTCTGAGTTACTCTTTAAAGTTATGTTCCACTGCATAGATTTATATTGAAAATATGAGGAAAATGAAATGTATATACTCATAGCCCTTCAAAACCCACACCATAAACACTCACACATAGCAACACTAAACCCACATATACGGAGGCCCTTAACATTAACCTGCCCAAGCAACAAGGACCTCCGAAGCCAAAACGCAAACAAACAACAGTCACAACCAAACTAATACATAGCTCACAACACCAGTGTGCCACCCAACAACAGCCCCTAAGGCAAGACAATGTACCCAACACTTTAGTCATAGGTTACTCTATAGTCAGACACACTGATGTCCCACTCACCAGACTGAACAAAGAGAAAAATTACAGTCAGCTGCCTGTCGGGTGCCAGGATCCGCCACATAACGCATGCACTCAAGTCACTCCACAACAAGTACAAATATGACTCTGTCATTGTCCATGCTGGAGTGAATGACTTGAGAAGTACTTCCCTGGACTACATGAAAAGAGATATGGAAAAGCTCTTGGATCATGTGACCCAGGCAGGTATGACCCTAGCCCTGAGTCGCATCCTGCCTTCGTCAAGAATGATACCACAGTATAAGGACAAAATGATTGACTTCAACAATTGGCTAAGCTTCTGGTGTCATTCAAAGGGGATCCAGTATCTGTCTGCCTGAGACGACATGATCGACAAACCACAATGCTTTGCCAGAGATAGTCTGCACCTGTCACCCCTGGGATTCAGGTTACTGGCTAAAGCTCTTGCCACCCCTATAGTGCCTTTTTAGGCAAGGTTCAAAGGATAAAACCACCACCATAACAAATAGAAGCAGGCAAAATCTGAAGGTAATGCTACTCAATCCTAGAAGTCTAAACCTCAAAATGCACTCTCTCGAGGCACTCCTAAAAATGGAGAACATCAATATCTGTGCAGTAACTGAGACCTGGTTCAAGGCTCCAGAGAGCACCCCTGCAATACCAGGCTACAATTCTTACCACACTTTTCGGCTACAAAATCAGGACCGAAACACTAAAGGTGAAGGAGTGTCCATATTCACCAAGGATATTCATGCCTCCAGGTTAGTTGCCCAACACAATGCATCTGAAATTCTCCAGGTGTAACTAACAGTAGGTAAGACTGCAATCCAAGCTGTAGCTTGCTGCAGATCCCCAACCATGTCCCAAGATTCTCACTACACCTTTCTAAACATACTGGAAAATATTAAGATACAACCAAACACCCTAATACTGGGTAATTTCAACTACCCTGCCATTAATTGGGAAAACTACTCAGGTACCAACTCCTTTTCCCAACAGTTCTTGGAATTCATAAATTCCAATGCCCTGGATCAAATAATCCATTGTCCCACCAGGGGCTCCAATATCCTAGACATGGTCATTATCAACATGGGAGATAGATGCTCCACACCAGTGGTCACCCCCTCATTGGTCAGGTCTGACCATAAGCAAATCACCCTTGACATCCACATCCCACCCCCACCCCCCAGTAAGGAAACCTCCTTAAAAAAATTCTCCAAAGCCAACTTCAAGCTACTGAAGTCAGAAGTGACAAACTTCACAACACCCATGCAGACGGGATCTGGAAGTTCGACTGCAGAATCCTACACTAAGGCACTGTACGAGCACATCCACTCGTGCAAGAATCGTGCCATGCCAAATAGAACCAAGATGCTCTTCTCCAAAAAAAGGAAGCCAATCTGGTGGTCCCCTGCTATAAACAAACTATACAACAGAAGGAAGAAACTGTTGCAAAAAAGAGGAAAATCCCAGGATGCAAAAAACTCCCTCACCAACCTCAGTAAGAAGCTGAGATCCCTCATAAAATCCTCAAAAGCTAGTTACGAAAATAAAATTGCCAAAGATTCCAAAGACAACCACAAGGCATTCTATAGTTATGTCAAGAATCTAAATGGCAATGTTCAGATCTGCTCTGAGTTACAACAGAATGGCATTAAATATACTGATCCCAAGAATATTGCCAATATCCTGGCAGATCGATTTAGTGCCAACTTCACCCCACTCTCACCCCCTAAAGGGCCCATCTCAATACCAAAAGATTGCCAAATTCCGATAATCATGGCCACAAAGGTAGAAACCGCACTCTCCAAAGCTAAGAATACAGCATCCATGGGACCAGATGACATCCCAGGCTGTGTACTACATGAACTACAAAATGAACTGGCACCTCACCTAAGTGTCATGTTTAATCATAGCGTCACCTCAGGCTTCGTGCCCACTGAGTGGCGCACAGCTACAGTTATCCCGCTCCACAAGGGAGGATCCACCTTGGATCCCGGGAACTACCGTCCCATCAGTCTGACAAGCCTGATTTGCAAGGGCATGGAATGCATTATCATGGAACTTATATACAAAGACATTGGCAACCTTCAAACACTAGACCCCACCCAGTTTGTGTTTGTGAAGGGCCGATCTTGTCTCCTGAATCTGATTGACTTCTTCGAATCAGTCTCCAGAGCTGTGGACGAGAGTAAGGCAGCCCACACAGCCTATCTGGACCTCGCCAGGGCCTTTGACACCATCCCCCACTCTGGAATCATAGATAAACTTACTAAGCTGGGCATAAATCCCTACGCCACTCGATGGGTTGCCAACTGGCTTACTGACAGAACCCAGACAGTAAAAGTAGCCAACTCCAAATCCAGCTCCAGACAAGTGACAAGTGGAGTACCCCAGGGTTCAGTCCTGGGACCACTCTTGTTTGGCAACTACTTCACTGAAGTATAGGCCAACACTAAGGGACTCTGGCTAACAAACTTTGCAGATGACTGCAAACTGGGAGCCATTATTGAATCCCCAAATGATGTGGATATTCTACAAAAGGGCCTTACAGAAACAGATACCTGGTGCCAGAGCCATGGACTCAAGCTTAATGCCAAGAAATTTATAGTTATCCCCTTTGGAAAAAAAACATGTACCCATGAATTACCACATAGGAGGCAGGACACTAAGCATCGAAAGTGTGATGAGAGACTTAGGGACACAGGTGGGACAGTGGTCTCACTTTCGATAACCACATTGCCACAACAGTCAGGAAATCCTTCTATGTGGCACACTTCATCACTAAGGGCTTTTCATCCAGAAAAAAGGAGGTCATTGTCCCACTGTACTCATCCCTCATTAGACCCATTATAGAGTATAATGCCCCGTTTGGTATGTACCTCACAAGACATCTGCAACAGCTTGAAAGGCCGCAGAAATACCTCACTAAAAGAATCACAGGCCTAAAGCAGATGCCATATACTGACCGTCTAAAAAAACTCCAGCTATACTCTGTGGCATATCGTCTACTTAGAGGCTATCTCTGCTTAACATACAAGGCCATGTCAAACCCTGTGCTGTTGGACATGCTCCACTTAAAGAAATCCCAATCCCTCAGAGCCACACACTCCAAGGATCTAAACCTTGTCATCACAATGAACAAAACATGCTGGAGGGATAGGTTCCAGACCCAGAGACTCCCCATACTCTGGAATAGACTGCCCATACATATCAAGCAGAGCGCCTCTTTGGCCCTCTTCAAAAGGAACCTTGATGATTGGATGGGAGATAGGAAATTCACCCCGGGGATCATGTCTGTTGCCCTGCTAGACAGGGGCCTGGAGAAGTAAATATTGTGGGAAGAAATATCCAGGGAATTGTTATGGCTAGGCTTGCATAGACCCTAGGGCCGATAGCCTAGTACCAACCTATGAACCTATATAGTGCATACATATTGAAAATACGGTAAAACTGAAAAGCAGCAAAGTTGTCCCCAACAATATATTGAACAAATACAAACTCATAATTTATTTTTTTAACATTCATTCTTTTTTAACATTTTGGTTCGATAATTTATTTGTATTCATTTGAAACTTAGACCATAATCATATATTTGCCCTTCATTATGAATGCTGTGTTTTTATTTGCATATGTTTACAAACACCTTAGTTTGCTAGCAGACAATGGCTTTATTCTGTCCTCCATGTCACGCACACACACATATATGTTGTATCATCAGTCATTTAGAGTAGTGTGGAGGATCATTGTTTTTTTTTTTCATTTTCAACATCTTATGCTGTCTCTGTTTGTTGCACACACATCTTTATCACCTATTTCAGCAGTCCTTCCCGCAATGCAAATCCATATTTAGCATGGGAAAAAGTCTTATCAGAATTACAACCAAAAAAGCAGGAAAAGAAAAGTTATGTATTATTGTCCTTTTTTCTGTCTCACTGGCAGCTCAGATTGTAGAAAAAGAATGCAGAAATATCCAGGGAATTGTTATGGCTAGGCTTGTATAGGCCCTAGGGCCAATAGCCTAGTACCAACCTATGAACCATAGGATAGGTAGTTGCTGCAGTCACATTGACATTAGATAACTTTTTAATCTTGGTAGAGTCTATAAGACTTTGAAGGTATGTGGTTGTGAGCAAAAAACAGTTTGGTGTGACCTAGAAAATGAGCGAAGGCAGGCATAAAACTAAAGAGATGACAGATCAGGACTCCTGTAGTCATTGTTTAATTATCTTTTCTCTTTGTGGAAGAGAGGAAAAATGTGGAGGCAAATAGATGAATTTGCCATTGCAAGATCATATGGCACCCTCTCACCCGACTCAAAATCCAGCACAGAAAAACAGATAGCACTCAACAATGGTACATAAAATATTTAAATAACACCACTCAAAGATGCATACGCACAAGGCACAACACCCAGCAATTCCAGACCAGATTCGGCAATATGCCTTCCTCAGTGATTTCCCTCTCACCAGACTTCCCATGATGGGTTCATCAGAGGAGGGGGAATTGTCTGGAATGGGAATGCTGTAGGTAGAATACAGCATCTTCTTTAACTAATACATACACTCTGGACATTCTGCAATAATTACTTAGTCAAAACAGTGTTAACTATGTGTAATAGTATAAAACAACAAACAACCCACGAGGCAAATGCTCCGTTGTAGAATAGATGAACAACAAATAGTGCTGTAGATATCACAACATGAGTATTTCTTTTGCCTGTCACCTTAAGAATTTATTTGGAAGCATTTTTGTGATTGGCTCAATGGTTTTTGAATCTTTATAAAAGGACTTTTTTATTGTCATGTTTTGTGGTCTGAAGAAGCTTTTTAGCGAACGTGCTTACCGTTCTTGTGACTTGCAATTAAACGTTTTTATGCTGTTAAACTTTTTGGAACTGCCTGGTTGCTTCGTTGTGATATCTACAGTACTATTTAGTGTTAACTATGTACCTAAATATCTTTGAAAAATTAAAGTTTATTTGTACAGAAATATCTTTGAAATATAAAAATGTATTTCAGATTTGTTGGCTTTTAAAATAAAGAGATGGACATGGGTTGCTACTCAGTAGGAGATTTCCTTGACAGTATAAAAGTGGTGGGTGTTTTCTAAAAACTTCTCTCTCTGCTGCGAAATTTGTTTGTTTAAATTTTCTTTTGTCTTTTTCCCACTATTTTTGCACAGTAAGATTTGCCTTGATATGCACGTTTGTGTGTGTGTGTGTGTGTGTGTGTGTGTGTGTGTGTGTGTGTGTGTGTGTGTGTGTGTGTGTGTGTGTGTGTAGATATAGATAGATCTGTATTCAGAGCTCTGAATAAAAGTTTAAATAGCTATGAAGAAGAGTTATATAAATACATTTAAGGTCAGAGCAGAAAAGATTATTATGAGGTAATAAGAGTGAATTTGGTAATAATTTCAAATGTCTTGATCTAAGATCTCATTAACTAGTTCTGGACATTAATTTTTATGTGAAGCAGTTACATGCGTCATTCATTCAGTCAGTGCTATTTGTCTGTCTTTTTGACTTTCCGAATAACTTCTTTTTAACTTTAATTTTTTCAGTCTGTTTTATCTCCTTTGCCTTCACTCAAGCTCCCTTCCAACCTGCAGCCATCCCACAGACTTAATGCAGATGCATTTATGTCTGATCACAGATTGGACTTTTATGTGTTTGCCCTTTTCTGTCCATTTCTGTATTCCATCTGCCTTGTCTTTCAGAATTTATCAGGCATTCAAATCATTTGAACTGTGTTAGTCAGCTTAAACTGTGCACAAATTGTGTGCAGCTCTGTTGCCTTAGTGCGTCAAAGATAGAGTGACTTTGAACGTTTACCAGTGCCTGCCATCTTTTAGCACTTTACAATTGCGGATTATTTGCAGGAAGCAATACTAGAGTGTTCTGCATAGTCGACATTTGAAAATAACAAACTCCTTCAAGTTTTATTAATGTTACCTTCTGCAGGTCTTGGCAACTGTTTCTCAAACTGAGATCACTAGCTTAGGAAGTTACTTTTACTGTTTAGTAATGGGTCATTTGGACAATGTGATTTTAGTTACATTTTAATTTTATTCACATTCCACAATATGTTAGTGTAGATGGCACAATGATATATTTTTACCTTTAATCAGTATCCTGCAGACTTTCAAGGAGTGATCTATGGCTCATATTTCATGCAATTACAGACCCGGCTGTCTTAGATTTCTTGTGTCTTCCCAAGTCTTATAGTACTACAGATCCCAGAACCAGAGTCCTAAATCTCCTCCCTCACATTTGCAGCAGACAACATCTACGGGTTAAGCAGTGTGACAGGCTGTCAACCTTTTAAAAAGTCAGAAACTAGATGTGTACCCTTAAATTTATCACAGATTTGACTGGCCTAGTCCTCCGGGGGAAAGGGTGTACAGCCTGCTGGTGGGTACTGGCAAGGTATAAATGTTTGCAAGACTCAGTTGCCTTGGAAATTCCTCTGAATGTTAAAATTACACATAATCACCTTTATCATTGTGCTGTAACTAACTCAGTGTATGGAAAAGAGCAAAGCACAACTTGTGGCACCTCTCCTACAAGCTACATTCACAAGTACTTTGTATGCAGAAGGTGGAAGTGGAGGTGAAAGGAAATGTGACCATTTTTCGTGATTATGGAGATCTAATCAGTAATAAGGTAAACGAGATGGTTAAGTACAGGGTAATTAATGCTATGAGGATACAACACTGATTAGATACTGACTTCTGCGACTGTGTGCATAATCAAGCGGACAAGCAACAGCTATTTTATTGTTCACGTTTCATATTATTTCAGATGTTGATATTATCATTCTGAAAGCACTTATTTTGCTTCACTTGATAAGGTTCACAGCACACTTACTAGTTACCTTCGGTTTTAGTAATAGAAATGGAAAAGATGCCACATTATAAAGTCTAACCTTTCTCACCTGCTGTCTCCCTGTCTTGTGGAGGTGTCCAACGGTACATTTCCCTTTGTCTCTGCCCCATGAAAAAATAAGCTGGAACTGTGATACAGGAAAATGGAACAGCACTGGGCTAATAGATGTCAACACAGGCTCCAGGACTATTTTATTAGAGTCAATATGACACATTGAAGAAACAATACTTCTGCCGTAAGTCTTCAACAAAGCAATCCTTGTAAATGACAGACTGACTACACATAGGTCCAAAACACACACACAAAGGCACTCCATCCTGTCCATTTATAAACAAACATACTAGACAATAACATTCCAAAATAACTGGTAATTCTGCTGGTGTAAGTCTCCCTGTATCATCATCAGGAGGTTCACCCCAATTTATTTTATTTTTACTCTAAACATACTGCAACTTGAAAAAGGAGTGATCAGTTAAACATAAGGTGGAACTGCTTCACTCTCTCACTGGTAGGTTGCAGTTTTAGACAAGTAAAAATTGGCAGTAGACTGCAGAAAAATATCTTGCTTCTATACGGAATGGGCACAGAAACAAACATTAACTACCTTGTGAAATGAAACGTGTGCGCCATGATTCAATCTGTGAAGGATCGAGCAAATGGATGACAGCCCTTGGTATCTGGGAGTTTGATTTGTTCCAACTCCATTTGTCTTCTGTGTGATTCTGAATAAGTCACATAGCCAGACTATGTTCCTGGATTGACCTTGAAAACGGACATTTGAGTCCACTAGGCTTACTTAACACATTTTTAAAATAATACAACAGAGAAGGCAGCTAAGACTTTAAATGAATACTGAATATTCTTAATTTAAACACATTAAATAGTTCCACGTCTGCATTACTATGGCCTATTCAAACTACATTTCTTACCTGAGGTACTATAATCACTTCCTTTACTAAAAGGTTAGTGGATAGTGGGATCTTACAATTCTTTTCTGTCTGTAAATAAATATTCCAGAAACTTTTGTTTTAGTAGTATACACGTCAGCTGGAGTCTTTTTTTTGTTTCATTTTGACAGGCTAGGAAAATACATTTCAAACCATTTTCTGTAGCTTTACGTGTCTCTAATTGCTAGTAGCTTTGTATAAAGATGATACAATATTTCATACACCTGCTACTGTTCAATCATTTTATGATGCACATAAAAGTTTTCCTTTCAATCCAAGTTTTCCTCATCTTTCATCATCTCTAGATTGGAGCCTTTATATCTTCACTGTCCAGCTATGGGTATGATATAAAGGCATTTTAACAGAAGTCCCAACATTTCTTTCCATTGTCTTCACTGCATCCATTTATACAGGTAGGCTAAATTGTCGAGTAATACATACTTTCCACTTCTTCCAGCCATCTCAGGTACCAAAACAATCCTTTTCCGTAGCAAACTGTTCCACTTACAGTTGCATTAAATCTAGTCAGAAATATTTTATATGTAAGGAAGAATTTTATATATTCTCTACACACTTCTCTTGGTTTTGAAAATTATATACAGTTGCAAATATATTTTGCAGTAAAAAGCAGTCTGAGAAATACTTGCAAATCACCATGAAAAATATCTGAGTGCTACATTATGCAGAATGTATGAATCCTAGTGTTTGCTCAACTCTAATAGCATGCAAACTACTGAAACTGGTAAACACAAATCTCAAGAAATACATGAGTTAGAGATTGTAAATTTGCATTGCCTTGGGTTATATTTATGTGCTATATTTTCTTCTTTTTAGATAGCATTCAGAGACCTTTTAGACTGTAGTGGAGTTACAGTAAGGGAATTTGATACTGAATGTTTCACTGCAGATGCAACTAGTTAATATTTAATGTCCTTCATACAAATGAGTGGAAAATGAACCAAGAAGGCAGCAGTTTTTTCTTGTTATTATTTCCAAGAAAGGTTAAAATGGCAATTTTGGTTGTTACGCAGATGTCTGATGTAGTCATACTTTTTTTGTTACAAGGAAATTTTAAAGCATTTTTTCTGTTTCACTTATACAAACTGAATTTCCATTTTCCTGCAGACAGTTTCTATGTAAAATGGAGGGGAGCATACCAGAAAGATAAAAAAAAATTACTCAAAAGATAAATAATACATTGAGGATCAAAAGGTTAAATGAGTGCAACATTATTTGCTTCTGCTTTGTCAGTTGCTATGTGAAATATTATGAGGATATAATATAAAATCATGCTTGTTCCTAGTATTTAGGAATATTACATTTATTACTAGGATATTTTACTTGGGAAGAGGATCCCTGGGACATCAAGTCACATGCCTGTGTAACATTGCTACTAGATGGAATGCTATAAAAGTGTCCCACTGGAGTAATATTGGGACTAACATGCTAGCTTAGAGTACTAGGTAACAGTTTCCAGGCAGCTTTCACATCATTTGCACAATGTTGCCCAGAAGCACGTCGCTGTAGGATATGTTTGTCGTCTGTACTGGTGTTAGTACCAGACCTTTGTTCTTTATCATCTGTTAAGTAAAATACATACATGCACAGATTCATAGATTGTTACTAGGCTTACAACTCAGGGAGCCTTTCTAAAGCTAGCCATGTTTACCTGAAAGAATAATGACATCCTGTATCCAAACAGGACATTGAGGGCCAAGCATTATGAGCTACCTCTGTCCATAAGGGACATGGGTGCCAGGCCCAGTGTAAATTTTCTATTCCCCATCCACTGGTCTAGGTTGCACATAAATGGGGTAATAGGGTGAACTCAACTTCACATGTTTGGGAATCCTGTTCCATAGGAGGGGCAGTCTTTGGGACACATATCTGTCTGCCCAGCATGTTCTGTTTAAGTCACAGATAAAATTCTAGTCCCTGGATGTTACATTTCTGGTGCTATTTGACTTACATTCATAAGTGTCAGGTTTGCGGATGCCTTGTAAGCCAGGCATAGAGCATCCCTCAGCAATCTACAGGAGACTGAGAAGAGGGAATGGGCTTTAAGGCACTGTATAAGGCAGGTATATTATGCCTTGTATTCTGTTTTGTCACTCTAGTTGCTGCATATGCATGGTCAGGTATATTCGAAAGGGAGCATTGTACTCTATGATTGGTGTGATAAGGGCCTATGACAGTGGGATAATGACCTCTTTGGACCTAGATGCCATGCCCTTACTGATACGGGGCACGACATAAAAAGATTTTCTTACCCCTGTGGCTATGTGGTGGTTAAAGGTAAGGCTACTGTCTACATAGTAACTAGATCCCTAACCACTGGGTTGACTCTTAGGGGCATATTATCAACATGGCAATTAGCCAGGATGCTTGACATCCCAATGGGTACAATTATGCATTTCTTAGCATTGAGTTTAAGACCATGGCTTTGGCACCATTTGTTAATCAGAGAGAGGCCTTCTTGAAGAATGATAGTGTCTTCAGGAGAATCGATGATAACCCCAAGCTTGCATTCAACTGCAAAGTTAGTAAGCCATAAACTTTCAGCATTTGCTTCCATTTCAGAGAAATAGATGCCAAAAAGGAGTGGGCCCAGTACTGAGCCCTGAAGGACTCCACTAGTGATTGTCCTCTTGATGGTCTCACCTATTTTGACCTACTGGGGTCTGTCAGTGAGCCATTTGGCTAAACAGAAAGTGATAAAAGGGTTTATACCTAAATTAGTGAGCTTGTCTATAACGCCTGAATGGGGTAGGCCTTGGTCAGGTCAAGGTAAGCTGTGTGCACTGTCTTGCCATCATCCAGTGCTTTGGTGACCCTCTGAAAAAACTCCACCATATGTAATAGGCATGACCATCCTTTAACAAAGCACAAAAAATCTAGACAAAGCCAAAAATAATGGGGGGGGGGCAGAGCCTCAAAAATTGAGACAAATTTTAAATTTTGCTCTTATAATCTTAAAACATTACTAGAATAAAAGATCTTGTGTTATCATGCATTTTCTGAATGATATGAAGTCTGAAACTCAAATGCCTGTTGTTATTTAGTGAACTCAGTCCTTACTTATTTGCCTCAAAAATCCAGAAAAAACACAAATTTTAAGAGGGCAGACCAAATAATACGAGGCAAAAATCTGGACATTCTGTGAAAATCTGGACAATTGAGAGTATGCATATGAGGAGAAACCAAGAACCAAACACGAACACTTAGACCAAATATGTGGCAAAAAAGATAAGCCAGTACCACGAAACACGACCAGTCAACAGTTCTCCAAAATAGTTTAATGATAGATATCCAAAGTAGTTTAAGCGCTTTCGTCAGGAATACATCAATGACTTCATCAGAAACATTAAAACAAAACTTTTCACACATTTAAAAATGTTACAGACAGCATCACATGATAAAAACCACAAAGAGAAAACCTGGCCATGAATTTAATTAACTAACTTAAATTGGGTCCATTTAAAGTAACAGAACCCCCCCCATTGTACTTAACACATGAAGATGTCATAAAAACAGTCAGAATCCAAAATTCACAAACAAGTCTCCTGATGTGCCTGAAGTAAATAAAATTTAAACATTTAAAGCTTTTAATTTTAAAACACTGCTTATGGATACATTGTCATTCAAACCTGGTGCAGAGCATGCATTTAGTTTAACCTGCCAGAGTAATTATTTGTATTCAAGTACAATTTTCCATCATGTGATGCTGTCTGTAACATTTTTAAATATGTGAAAAGTTTTGTTTTAATGTTTCTGATGAAGTCATTGATGCATTCCTGACGAAAGCGCTTAAACTACTTTGGATATCTATCATTAAACTATTTTGGAGAACTGCTGACTGGTCATGTTTGGTGGTACTGGCTTATCTTTTTTGCCTCATATTTGGTCTAAGTATGCATATGAGGCTGGTCAGGCTAAAGGGCCTGTAATTACCTGGATCAGCCGTTGAACCTCCTTTGTGCAGGGGAGTGACTGTAGCCAAAACAAAATCTGACTGCAGGCTCCAGTTGAAAAGTGATTCAAGTCGACTAGAGAGGTCATGTTTGATTTTATTTATTAAGCATCACAGATTGTCATCGGGGCCCATCGATGCAGTGTTTTTGGCCTTGGAAAGTGCATTGATGACCTGTTCTCTAATAATGGTTGAGGGAATTGCAGTATGTGGTGTTTCCTATGAACTATTGGGGGGGGGGGGGTGAGACATTAAAGGTGAACCTGTCAGCCAAAAGGTTGGCAATGGTCTCCAGTTCAGTGTGGGTGATGCCATTTAAAATAAGTTCTGTACATATTTGCATATTTTCTACTGAGGTTACAGACATAGCTGTAGAAAGCTTTGTGGTTGTCCTTCGCCTGAGAAGCTATTTTTTTTCTTCAAATTTACCCTTTGAAGTATTAATTAACCCTCTTAGCTGCCTGTTTAGATGGTTGGGGGCTTTTAGTCTGTATGGCTTTGTTCCTTCTATGGTTGGCCAAGATTTTTTTCTTTTGTTGTATAATCAATTGATACTGTGATTCCACCAGTGTGGATAATCCTTTGAGTTTGTTTTATTTTTAATACAAGTGGGCACAGTTTGCCTTATAGAGCTGTCAGTATGGCTGTACAGTGATTTTGTAAATATCTCAGCATATGCTATGGTTTTTAGTGGGTTTGTGGGTACTTGGAATTTAGTGAAGGCATTGCTTAGTTCCCTCCTGTACAGTAAGTAGCTGCTGTAAAGGTGTGAAAAGCATTATAACCTTGCATTGCTGGGGTCCTCTCTGTGACTTTAAACCATGTCTTTATTACTAAGAAGATTTCTACATTCTCCAGAGAGAGGAAGGCTTGCAGGGAGTTGAGTTTCTTCTTAAGACTTAAAGCACTGAGTACAACTTTCAGAAGGCCTAAAGTTGGAACTTCACAATGTAAACCATTACACAAGCTTTTTATAAAAATAGAATAATAAAACATAAATGTATAATTACAACTATTAAATATGCTTACATAAATGTGATTTAAGCTTGTAAAACACTCGATTAAAACAAAATCATTCTTTGCCAATTTATTTTTTGCTTTCCCAGGTATGGATTTAATGTCCCATCCTCTTACATCTTTAAAAGCTGTCCAAAATAAAAAACCTGAATTTCTTAAAATTATTATAAATAATATTGTGCCAAAATAATGCATTGCCATAATGCCTATTTTTGATGTCATACAGATGTTCATGCATCCTTTGATTTAATCTTTGTTCTATTTTCATCATAAAATAACTCAGAAATAGCTAGATAAATGGCATCTCATATCAAACAAATTATAATGTTTTCTGCCACTAGTTACCCTGCTGTAACTTGGGACCGTGACATTATGTCCAGTTTAAATGAACCTACAATTGTTACAGAAACCACAGGGAAAGTACCTTTAGGTTTATCTGAATCACTTTTGGACAACAGCTGTGTTTCAAAAATGGCATGAAAATTCTTATGTTTTTATTATTTACAAAACAAGACTTCTCCCTCAAAATCTGAAATATGTCATTATTCTTTTTCAAAATGTTCCAGTATTCAGAAATGCTGTTGTAAATGCTGGGTGCACCCACACTGTTTCTGTCGATCATTTTGAGCATTTTTCTGTAACTGTACCACTGTAGACTTATAAAAGTTTTATGGTAACCTTCTGTGCTGAAATAATCCTTGAGGAAAGTTAATTCCATTTCCAAGTCTTAATCTAAAGTGGTAAAATTCGATTCACTAATAGCCTGATTCCCATCACACTCTTTTTAACCAACCAAGGGTAGCTACTAGTTGCATGATTGTACTTATTTGATAAAGCTGTTTGTTTTATACATGTTGTAAACATGTGATTATTGGGCTAATGATTATATGATCCTTTTTATGTATAACAATGCTTCCCAAGGTGAGAATCAAACCCTGTACTTTGTATTTGTTAGATAAAGACCTTAACAATTATGCAAACCCCCATCTTTCAAACATTAGATTTATCAAAATCATACCATAGTTTTTACCAGAAGCAGACATCCATACTCATGGAAAACTTAGTTTTCTAGATGGGAAAAAAATAAATGCCCACATTTATGTGTAGGAGAGAAACTGGAACAGCAAAAGCTTTCAGTGAAACCAACCTTAATCAGAGAGTGATTCCTCAACCAAGTAGTGAAATATTCTTAACCTAATCCAGGTTAGAGTAGAGGCTGACAGCAGTTTTGATGAGCAAGTCACTGATATGATTGTGCTACTGTGTTGTTTTTGATATTCCACAGGTACACATGCCTGAGATTAGTGGGTGTGAATACAGAGTGCATTAATTGTACAGAAAGGTAGTGGAGACTGGGAATAGAGAGGCAGCTATTGAACTGCTCTAAGAAAAGAGAGAAAGAGATGAAACTGTGTATGATAAGAAGGAAGTGTGAGAAAAGAAGGCTGACCAAGGATAGAGATAAATCAGACTATCAGCAAAATGAAGAAGCCCCACAATATCAGTGTTGGTTAGGTGGGAAGAGGATGACAAAAAAGGGCTCATGGAAATGCTAAGATTTTAGCACTTCTCATTCATCATGCAAAGGTAATCCTAAAGAAGGTGATGGCAAAGGAAAACAAAGGATGAGCACAACATTTCAGATGCACTAAAGAGCATGTAAGGGTTTGCCATGAAATTACATTACTGGAAGGGTAAGCTAAATGAGTACACAAAATCTTACCAGGATTCTAGATGTGTTTATGGAAAATAATAGCCTGGTATTGCAATTTTGCATAAAGTAGGAATAATACACATGTCAGTATTAATGGAGGAGCGGGAGCGTACTGTAACAGCAGTAAAATACAAGTGCTTGATTATTTTCTTTTTAAAGGGGATTGTCATTTCCATTAATCATTCCACCCTACATTGTAGTGATAGAATTATCTGTGTAAAGACGTAGCAGGGGAGTTAAGAAGATGGCAGCCCCCTTGGAAATCATTTCATGTTACCATCTATCTTCATAGTAACAACACTATACTGCATAATAACTAAGATCTATACCTGTTCATCAAAGCAGCTCTTTGAAGGTAAAGTGAAAGAACAGGAAAATAGAAAAGATATGGAAAAAAGAAAAATGGACAGATAGAGGGACAAGGATATAAGAAACAGAAAGATAAAACAACTGATATACAGGAGCTGGCTGCTATGTTTTTTTTGGTTGCGGTACCTGATAAATCACTTAAAAAGCTTTATTGTCTGTCCTTATCCTGGTCCTGTTGTATAAGATGAAGATTGATGAAGCTAATTTGCTTACATAAACATAGTTTTGGAGGGAGGCTTGTACATAGAGGCTTTGTTAGTTTCACTTTAATTCTGGAAAAGGACATGGAATCATTCATCGTGGTAGTTTGGTGGTGTTCCTGAATATTCACTCTAGGGATGATTGAGGACAACTTGAATTCATGCAGCAGACACCTTGGCAGTATACCTGAATTCAGCTGGCACACTGCCGTACTTCACAGTGGGTGTGATATGGTGCATTTTGTTCTGTCACTGCCCAGAGGTAAACTGAGACATGGTGAGGATCCAAGATACGCAAAGCTATACAGGGAAGTGCTAACAGACAATGCGATTGTGTAACAGTAGAACTTGGTAAGAATGGCACCAAGATACAGGAAAAAACCCACACAAACATAGAAAATGGGTTGCTCCATTACAACTTTAAAAATATTCCTTTACATATTCAGTTACAAGACATTTATTAATAGCAGAATAATAAAGCAAATTAATGTCAAATGACTGAACGCATTTAATTCCACGAACCAAAATACTGTTGTAGACTAGTATTTATTTCTGCAATTGAAATGCAGTTTGCAAACTATGGAGAAAGGGAATTCTGCCAATTGGGATGACTGCAATTAGGGATACAGACAATAGGCAAGACAGGGCTAGAATTTATTGGAGAAAATTGGCAAATGAAAGATGCTATTGGGAGCAAATAATTAGAGAAGGAAATGTAATAGAATGGAAAGAGGCCAATAATTTATTTGGACTGTAGGCTAGAGATTGCCTTCCCTATCAAGGATTAATATCAGAGTATAGGCAAAGAGATAGGGGGAATCCTAAGTGAAAGACCAGCACTGGCAGAGTTTTTAGTATAATCTAGAACAGAAACTGCTGTTAAAAAAGAAATAATTAGTGCAGCATATAAAATATGGCATGATAACTATAAGAATCAATCAGATGAGGTTAGAAAGGATTGGGAAGAGAAATTGGATAAGCAATTTACAAAGAAACAGTGGGGGATAGATGTATGTCTCCCAAATATGCAACAAAGTCTAGGTTTCTTTGCTTGAAAGTGTTTACATATGTATTTTTATACCCAAAGTAGACTCCAAAGAATTTTTCCTCAGGTAGATAGCAAATGTTGGAGGTGTGACGGGGAAGAAAGAGGCAGTAATTGGGAACATATTTTCTAGGAGTGTAATGAGCTGGCAGACTTTAAAAATTTCCTGCAGACTACTGGGCAAATTGGTATGACTAAGGAAATAATTTTTTTGAGCTATGATACAGAATCGGAATTCCGTAGACATAGTAAGGCTTTGCTGAGTCTAACTAAGGTGGCTGCCAAAAAAGCAGTTACTAGAAAATGGAAATCAAAGTGTAAACCAACTATACTAGAAGTAGTGAATATAGTAACAGAGATAAAACAACTTGAAATGGGATCTTTAGAAAAGGGAAGGAACAAACTACATTGAAAATTGGAAATTGTGGGAACAATACATGCAGACAAGGAATGAGGTTTAAAAGTAGGCAGGATTTGAATGAGCTTTGTTATGTTTGACTGACAGTGACTGAATAGATTATAAGTGATGTATAATTTTTGCAACTAATATTATGTCAATATGTTTTGTTTTCATTTATATAAATGTATGATTGCCTATGTCATAAGTGATTATTTAATAAAGATGTTTCTTGTTTAATAAAAAAAAGTAGTTGGTTTAGAAACATGTTCATCTGTGCCTTTTTTAAACACAGTCATAAATGATGTTCTGAAAAGATCAGCTACATGTTCATCAAGCTTTATGGACTGTCTGCCTTGTGCCTCTTTATTTGTGAAATTAATTTCTCCTGAACAGTTTCCAGCCATTTAATTAAAATAAGTGTAGGATTGGTTCAATATTTGGTAAATCTAAGTGAATATAGTCTGGAAGGTGACCTGAAGCAAACCTTGCTTGTGTATGTCGCCTTTTCCTGAATGATTTGCCTGATGTAAGCCTGTGAGTGCTTTAATTCTGCAGTGAGATTAACATTATATTGTTTGGACAATTTTCATTTGATGTTCTAAAGCGTCATGCAGCTCTTTCTCTGAAACATCTAAATCAAGTTAAAATGAAAACCTGCTTGTTGCCTTTCTCATTAAGTTAGTTTCAGGAATGTCGATCATAAGGCTGAAGGACTTTGCTTGAACGTTTGCTCTTGGGGAAAGGCCTTCATTAATATCACGAGGTAAACACACCATCACTGACTTGTTTCTGTCTCACTGTCCTTTTTTTAAACTCCAGCTGTTCATATCAGGCAAGCTGCTTTTTGTTTCTTGTTCAGTACCATCAAAATGATGTTGAGCTTCTTTCACAAAACAGACATGACTTACTAATAGCTTGTGGCATATTAACCTCACAACAGGGTAATATTCTTGTCTCTTCAGTTGGTGGATGGAAATTACTATATATAGCAGGCAGCATCATTCACAGTAAAAGTGAGTACTGAAACATGCAGTAATAGTCAGCAGTCTTAAATACAAATTTTGTTCTCCATTATAGTTTAAATATTTTAGTAATGGGAAAACTCTATTGGTCAAAATGTGTTGCCCAGCCAGACAGTTGCTTATTAATAAATTTAGCCTGAATGTTGTGACAGTCTTAGCAGCAATTATAGTTGGTTGGTCATTTCTTGTTTATTTCAAATAAAAAATGTGCCAGGAAGACAAAGTCTCACACTTCAAGGAGCCTTTGTGTTGTAACAGTGTGTTGTAACAGACTGATCAAGGAAGGCAATATCTCAGATTTCATAGACCACATACATTTCATTCTCAATCAGCCAAAAATATCCATTTCTGTTTTAACCAACATAGTTAAACATGCATACTGTGAAACAATATTAATATGTGTGCTATTATTTATTCAGAGACTTTCATATAGGAAGCTATAATAGATTGATAACAAATGAAGACAGACTGAGATTTTGAGAGTTCCCTTCTGGTCATGATACGCTAGAATATAATTTGTTTAACTTGGATCTAAATCTGATCCTGGGCCTGCAGCACATTGCAGTGTAATTTGGTCCATCAGGCTGAGGGGCAACACATCTTGCAGTGTGTTTTGGTCTATATCCTTCTGAAACAGCCACACCCAGTTTTGCTCCATTCTGTTGTATCATTGACACACTTCACATTTTTTTGGTTCATCCTGTTGTGACAGAACCATGTATTGCATTGTGTTATGGTGCATCCTATTGTCGTACTTCCATGCTTTGTGTTGCATTTTGATGTGCCCTATTGTGGTATCTATACACCTTGTATTGTGTTTTGATGCATCCTACTATGGCACTTAAATGCCTTGTGTTTTGTTTTGGTGCATCACTTTGTGGCACTACCACACCTTCTATTGTATTTTAGTGCATCCTGTTGTGACACTCAGTGTCTTGTGTTGTGTTTTGGTGCATGTAGTTGTGGTACTGCCACACCTTTTGTTGTGTTTTGGCGCATCCTCTTTTGGCACTTGAGTGCCTTGTGTTTTGTTTTGGTGCATCCTGTTCTGGCACTTGAATGCCTTGTATGTTGTTTTAATGCATCCTGTTGTGGCACTTCAGTGACTTGTGTTGTGTTCTGGTCCATCTGGTTGTGGTACTGACTCACTTTTTGTTGTGTTTTGATGCATCCTGTTAGGGCAGTTCATTGCCTTGTGTTAATTTTTGGTGTATCATGCTGTGGCACTCTCACACATTTTGTTGTATTTTTGTGTATCCTGTTGTGGCACTTCAGTCTTGTATTTAGTTGAATAATAGTGTGACAACAACACACATTGCCATGTGATTTGGTATATTGTATTGTGTCACTACTGAGTGGAAGTGACAAACATAAGATGATTCTTATACTGAATAGATGAAAAATAAATTATCAGTTAGCCAGAGGTGTGCTAAACATTCTGTATCAGCCATCCAAATCTATGTTTCTGTGTTTCATCCTTCTGAGAAAGTACCACATCATGTACTTCTTTTTGTAACTTGTTGGGGTTCTGCCATACAAGTATTTTTCTGCAGCTTCTGTTGTCTTGGGCACGTTATTTAAGCACAGGTGGCATTTGCAGCCTTTCTGGCGCATCCTTTGGCACACAAACACTGGTTACAGTGCTGCTTGCAGCCCCTTTGGGAACACTGCCACCAGCTGCTGTGTTTTATTGCCTCATGTCACTGCATCAGCACTGCGTATTGCATTGGAAGTACAGCCCACTCGACCGCTGTTATCAGTGGTAACACTGATAATACAGAGTTAGAAGACTAGCACAGTTATCGGTGCTGTTGGCATATTAAACTGGAACAGTCCCAGATAGTGTACCATTCCTGGTATCATTGGACAGTCTTTCCTACAGCTGCAGGGTTCAGCTCATTCTCACAAGAGACAGTGCTGTGGGCATATTTCTATCAAAAAGTTCCATCAACTACAGTAGGCTTAACAAAAGTATTTGTTCCAATGTGTCACTATCATTGCTAACCTCTCCTTGTTCAGCCTCTTGTACTCTCTCATCCTGTCCTTGCTCTGTATGTATAAACTATAAACAGTACTTTCCAGGATTGCTGTTACTGCCTTAGATAATTAAGTATATCCAGCAAGAATTTTAAGTATTATGCCTCAAAATAAAATCTTCAA
This sequence comes from Protopterus annectens, assembly GCF_019279795.1. Taxonomy (NCBI): domain Eukaryota; kingdom Metazoa; phylum Chordata; order Ceratodontiformes; family Protopteridae; genus Protopterus; species Protopterus annectens. Next base: position 703,344,830 of record NC_056748.1, read on the forward strand.
TTGTGTTTTATCTTTTTTCCTCTTCTCATTCTAATATTTATATTGCCCTCTGTCTACAACAGCATAAGCAACTGATTATTTCTCTTACCAAGATATATTTTTTTACTTATGTATGTAACCCAGACATCTACAACACTATAAATAACTGATTATGTATCTTACCCAACATGTTCTGTAACTTAGCTGTGTAATTTGGAACTTTTCTCTCCAGGTCTCCACTGAAAATGGGCTCTTGTGACCCAATCAAATTTTCCCAGTAAACAAATGACAATAAATAATAAATAAATACTTTTGTTATTTCTTTAAATGTGCTAACTAGGGTAGACCTCTGATCCATATGGACCATTTTCAGGCCAGCCTGAGTGTTACAGAATATTATGGAAGTAATCACAAATAATAAAATCACATTTTGCAGCACTGCAAGCAAGTGCCTTCATTCACATTATATTTTTCAAACACAGTAAAGAGCCACTGGTTTATTAGCAGTACAATAATGTGACATAATTCTGAAACATCGCTGCAGGCGTTAGCACTTTTGGCATGTTAGACTTGCACATTCCTTCCTGATATGGTACTGTAGTTGCCATAGCCTTTTGGAACAATGTTTCCAGATGTAGCATTTTTCTCAAAAACTGTAAGGATTTTGCAACTTTTGCAACACATTTGTGTCAGGGCAATATTGGTACTTACTGACTGAGCATTTTTACTTTATTTTTGCACAAATTTACCCATCATCCTGTGGGATGAGGATATGGGAGTTTTTGTGTTGCCTTGCCCACACTCTGTAACCTATCCCTCCTTGCCAGACTCTGGTTCTCATTTCCATTGTAGCTTTTCTGCTTTATACTGAGACTCGGGTCTCCACTCGGATCCCTCCTCCCTTACACACAGATACAGACCTGAAACTCATTCAGCTGTCTCCCACATGGGGTGCTTTTGTAGCAGATTTAGAAGAAAGTGTAATATGTCCATTAAAAAAAAAAAAACATAAGTTATCCATTACCACTACTTTCTTCCATACCTGCTGTGTGGCCCTTAGGAATTCAGGTTTATTTTCAAACCCTTGTTACCAATAGACTAGGTTCATAGGTTGGTACTAGGCTATCAGCCCTAGGCCCTATACAAGCCTAGCTATAACAATTCCCTGGCTATTTCTTCCCACAATATTTACTTCCCTCGACCCCTGTCTAGCAGGGTGACTGACATGACCCCTGGGGTAAACTTCCTATCTTCCATCCAAACTTAAAGGTTCCTTTTGAAGAGGGCCAAGGAGGTGCTTTGCTTGATATGTATTGGCAGTCTATTCCAGAGTATGGGGAGTCTCTGGATCAAGAACCTATCCATCCAGCATGTTTTGTTCATTGTGATGACAAGGGTTAGGTCCCTGCAGCGTGTGGCTCTGATGGATTGGGATTTCTGTAAGTGTACCATGTCCAACAGCTCTGGGTTTGACATGGCCTTGCATGTAGACGATATGTGACAGAGTATAGTTGGAGTTTTTTTAGTTGGTCAGCATAGGGCATGTGCTTTAGACCTGTGATTCTTTTAGTGAGGTGTTTCTGTGGTCTTTCCAGTCGTTGCAGATGTCTTGTGAGGTACATACCAAATGGGGCATTGTATTCTATAATGGGTCTAATGAGGGATGAGTACAGTGGGACAATGACCTCCTTTTTTCTGGATGAAAAGCCCTCAGTGATGAGGTGTGCCACATAGGAGGATTTCCTGACTGTTGTGGCGATGTGGTTATTGAAGGTGAGACCACTGTCCACCTGTGTTCCTAAGTCTCTTATCACACTTTTGGTGTTTAGTGTACTGCCACATATGTGGTAATTCACGGGTACATGTTTTTTCCCAAAGGGGATAACTATAACTATACATTTCTTGGCATTGAGCTTGAGCCCAAGGCACTGGCACCAAGCATCTGTTTCTGTAAGGCCCTTTTGAAGGAAAATCCACATAATTTGGGGATTCTATAATGGCTCCCAGTTTGCAGTCATCCACGAACTTTGTTAGCCAGAGTCCCTTAGTGTTGGCCTGTACTTCAGAGAAGTAGATGCCAAACAAGAGCAGTCTCAGGACTGAACCCTGAGGTACTCCACTTGTCACATGTCTGGAGCTGGATTTGGAGTCGGCTACTTTACAGTGTGGGTTCTGTCAGTAAGCCAGTTGGCAACCCATCAAGTGACATAGGGATTTACATCCAGCTTATTAAGTTTATCTATGATTCCAGAGTGGGGGATGATGTCAAAAGCCTTTGCGATGTCCAGATAGGCTCTGTGGACCATCTTACCCTCATCCACGGCTCTGGAGACTGATTCGAAGAAGTCAATCAGGTTCAGGAGACACAATCAGCCTTTCACGAATCCAAACTAGGTGGGGGTCCATTGTTTGAAGGTTACCAATGTCTTTGTTTATAAGTTACATGATAATACGTTCTATGGCCTTGCAGATCAGGCTCGTCAGACTGATGGGATGGTAGTTCTCAGGATCCAAGGTGGATCCCCTCTAGTGGAGTGGTATAACTGTAGCTGTGTGCCACTCAGTGACACTTAGGTGAGGTGCCAGTTCATTTTGTAGTTCATGTAGTACACAGCCTGGGATGTCATCTGGTCCCATGGATGCTGTATTCTTAGCAATGGAGAGTGTGGTTTTTACCTGTGTGGCTGTGATTACTGGAATATGACAATCTTTCGGTATTGAGATGGGCCCGTTAGGGAGTGGGAGGGGGGTGAAGTTGGCACTGAATCAATCTGCCAGGATATTGACAATGTCCCTGGGATCAATATATTTAATGCCATTCTGTTGTAGCTCGAAGCAGATCTGAGCATTGCCATTTAGATTCCTGACGTAGCTATAGAATGCCTTGTGATTGTCTTTGGAATGTTTGGAAATTTTATTTGTGTAACTAGCTTTGGAAGATTTTATGAGGGATCTCAGCTTCTTACTGAGGCTGGTAAGGGAGTTTTTTGCATCCTGGGATTTTCCTCTTTTCTGCAACAGTTTATTCCTTCTGTTGTATAGTTTGGTTATGACAGGGGATCACCAGATTGGCTTCCTTTTTTGGAGGAGAGCATCTTGGTTCTATTTGGGATGGCACAATTCATGCACGAGTGGATGTGCTCGTACAATGCTTTAGTGTAGGATTCTGCAGTCAAACTTTCAGTTCCCATCTGCATGGGTGTCATAAAGTTTGTCACTTCTGACTTGAGTAGCATGAAATTGGCCTTGGAGAAGTTTTATACAGATGTTTCCTTACTGGTGGGTAGGGGTGGGATGTGGATATCAAAGATGAATAGCTTATGGTCAGACCTAATGAATGAGAGGGTGACCACTGGTGTGGAGCATCAGTTTCCCATGTTGGTAATGACCAGGTCTAGGATATCGGAGCCCCTGGTGGGATTATGGATTAGTTGATCCAGGGCGTTGGAATTTATGAATTTCAAGAACTGTTGGGCAAAGATGTTGGTACATGAGTAGTTTTCACAGTTAGTGGCAAGGTAGTTAAAATCACCCAGTATTAGGGTGTTTGGTTGTATCTTAATATTTTCCATATGTTTAGAAAGGTGTAGTGAGAATTCTTGGGGCATGGTGGGGGATCTGTAGCAAGCTAGAATTTGGATCACAGTCTTACCTAGTGTTAGTTGCACCTGGAGAATTTTGGATGCATTGTGTTGGGCAATTAGCCTGGAGGTGTAAATATCCTTCGTGAATATAGACACTCCTCCACCTTTGGTGTTTTGGTCCTGGTTTGGTGGCCGAAAAGTGTGGTAAGAGTTGTAGCCTGGTATTGCAGGGGTGCTCTCTTGAGCCTTGAACCAGGTCTCAGTTACTGCACAGATATCGATGTTCTCAATTTTTAGGAGTACCACGAGACAGTGCATTTTGTGGTTTAGACTTCTAGCATTGAGTAGCATTACCTTCAGATTTTGCATACTTGTAACTGTTACAGTGGTGGTTTTGTCCTTTGAACCTTGCCTAAAAAAGGCACTATTGGGGTGGCAAGAGCCTTAGCCAGTAACCTGAATCCCAGGGGTGACAGGTGCAGACCATCTCTGGCAAAGCATCCTGGTTTGTCGATCATGTCATCCCAGGCAGACAGATACTGGATCCCCTTTGAAGAACACCAGTAGCTTAGCCAATTGTTGAAGTCAATCATTTGTCTTTATACTGTGGTTTCACTCTGGGCAAAGGCAGGATGCTACTCAGGGCTAGGGTCATACCTGCCTGGGCCACATGATCAGAGAGCTCTTCCATGTCTCTTTTCATGTAGTCCAGGGAGCTATGTCTCAAGTCATTCACTCCAACATGGACAATGACAGAGTCATATTTGTGCTTGTTGTGGAGTGACTTGAGTGCATGTGTTATGTGGCCGATCCTGGCACCCGACAGGCAGCTGACTGTAATTTTCTCCTTGTTCAGCCTGGTGAGTGGGACATCAGTGTGCCTGACTATAGAGTCACCTATGACTAAAGTATTGGGTACGTTGTCTTGCCTTAGGGGCTGTTGTTGGGTGGCACACTGGTGTTGTGAGCTATGTGATACTTTGGTTGTGATTGCTGTGTGTTTGCGTTTCAACTTCAGAGGTCCTTTTTGCTTGGGCAAGTTACAGTTAAGGGCCTCTGCATATGTGAATTTAATGCTGCTATGTGTGGGTGTTGGTGGTATGTGTTTAGAAGGGCTATGTGTTGCTTGAGGTGTAGTGCGAGTGTTAACCTTCTCCTCTTGACTGTCTAGCACACTCTTGGGTGGAGAGAGCTTTGCTTCCAGTTTGGCTATGTAAGTGCATCTCTCACAGGTTGTAGTGTTGGGTGGTAGGAGGAGTGGGTTGTCTGTGTACATGAGCCAATTGCTGCATTGCCCCAGTATGCCCAGATTCACCAGGTGGACAGAAGAAATCACCAAAGCTGACCCTTGGATATGCCTGGTTAGGTGCTTTATTTATTTATTTTTTGTAAAGTACAAGAGCTGTTTTCCCTTACCTTGGCAAGGTCCTTTGGAATTATATGCTGTTTAGTGCCTATAATTAGGCATATGCCCCATGCTGGCATGATAGATAAATATTTCAGAACCATGGAGAATGGACACAAACACTGTCCTGGACATCTCACCTTAGTTGCTACAACACCTTACTCTCCTATGTTTTGCTTAATTTTTTTTATTCCCTAAATTTTATGTCATTGATGTTGAGTTTTCTTCTTTAACTACTTCAATAACTATTTTGTTTGATTTATATAAAGAATTTGCATTTTCTACATAATTTATTGCATATACGGTCTGCCCCCCACACTCTAGCTTTCGAGACAGACATATGTTAACATTTAAATAATAGATTTTGTGTGAATTGTTAAAACCACACTGTGCAGTAATCAGTTTTTCAATGACAAACAGGTAAACATTAGTTGTCTTTTGCAAGAGCAGCTCCTGTTTCACCCTGATTAATACATCCAACTTCAAGGAACAAAAATGAAAAGGCAATCACTATATAAGGCTGCTTTAAGAAGTCATCTGACTCCCTGGTGCATCTTGGGAAACATGCGGACCCTTGTGATAGCATTTCTGTTTTTATACTCATTTATTTTCTGCTATGTTATTTTTCTTAGATTTTATTTTCTTGTTCCCTAATTTTGGCATCTGCCTAAGATTTAAAGAAAGAAATGTTATAATTTGGGAACTGGTGACATGGTAGTGATATTTCTCTCTCTCTCTCTCTCTCTCTCTCTATCTGTCTATCTATCTATCTATCTGTCTGTCTGTCTATCTATCTATCAAGCTAGCTAGCTATCTAATCTGTCGGGCTATCTTATCTATCTACCCACTTACTTTTTCCACACACTGTTGATGGATGGTGTTGCGGCTTTTGTTTATGTTTGTATAACAGATCCATAAGTCATCATTTTTTCTAGTGCATTACAGTATCATCTGGCCATTAAATGTTTATACCAAGTGTGTGGAAAGAACCCACAACCACCTAATTCTCTACTCTCAGTGATGGATATGTTGTTTACTGAACTACTACTGCCTTTGCAGTTTTACTTGGGAAAACAGCTACAACTAAAACTACTTCTGAGTACCCAGGTTATCTATAGCAGTATCTAAACTTGTGGATTTCTCAGAGTAATGCAGTCTGCATTTTGGCTAAAGTAGAAAATTTGACCGTTGGCATTCTACATCATGTCAGTAGATGTCTGCTCCTTGCACAGTGGAGAGATGATTGCTATAGTTCTTTCAGAAAGTCCCTAGACATATAGCAGCCGAAATATATATTTTTTTCTTTTGTTTCCATTTAATGTTCTGTTAAGGAATTCCACTCAGGAATTTTATCATATAGCCAGTGACATGTTTGGTAAAAAAAATGGAAATATTAATCAGCGCTTATTAAACCTTTTGGAAAGGAATGGATGCACTTCAGAAGAAATATATGGTATTTTTTAAATAGATCCGTAATACCACATTGTAAAGAATGTTTGACATTTCTTTGTTAGGATACAAGTCAAGGACACAGCCAGCAAAACCCCTGGCTGAAGGTAATGCCAAACAATGGCTGAGCTTTTCTTCAGGACTAATGAATACAAGCGGATTTGTCTCTGTAACAATGCTTGTCAAATGATGATGTCCTAAACTACAGAAAGCAGATTTTTTTCTCTCTCTCTCTCTCTCTCCAAACAATTGAACACATACAGTATTCAGTGCATTTAATGAGCTGAGGGAACCATCGTGTGGGACTGGGAAGTCATTTGTTATCAAAATGATTTCAGGGTGCTTTGCCTGTTGTTATACAGAAACTGTTTTTGATGGGGGTTACACTGTGTGTGCAGTGAGCACGTGTCTCAGAAATATTTATATTGGATAAGATTATATATACCAGAAAATCCCTCTGGAATGATGCTAATTCTTTAGGCTAAGTCATAAGACACTTGAAATGAGAAAGAAAATCTCATTAACAGGGTTTACATGAATGTGATCTAATTACATTGTTTTTAAAACAGCCTTTGTTTATTACTCTGCTTTATCATTTGTCTCGGTACATTGGGCAACTGATAAAACACACAAGTCTGGATCATTTAAAAGAAAACAGGAAATTACACGTGGTTTGGAACCTGCAGACAGGTGCCACTTATTTCACTTGCAGACGTGTGCATAACGAGAACAGTTTCCTAGTGGGACATCACAAGTAACAGTTTAATCAACAAGTTGCAAAGCATGATGCCTAATACTTAAATTAATGATGTTCTGCGATTTCTCACAAACTAGTTATTCTTGGATGCTACCTAATCTTGTCATGCCCTTCACATTCTACACTTAAAAGTCGACAGTATATGGACTGGTATCACATTATACACAGTAAAGTCAGTATATGGATTGATATCACATTATACACATAAAAGTCAGACAGTAGATGGACTGGTATGGCACTATAACCAGATGTTAATATCAGAGAGAAATCTAGAAAAAGAGAGATGGAGCTACTCTAACATAAATATATCATGCATTACAGGTGAAGTAAAATTTCAGAAATCATACAAGCAGTGGTTTGGCTTGTATGTCACAATATATGTTTTGTCTGTGCAGAGTCTGATCTTTGGAAAAGAAGGCTGCTGCCTTCCAGCTTCAGGAACATGTTGACGCTGTGTCCTGCTGTCTAGCTCTCAACATGGATTCAGAAAAGGTCATGGTATGAGTACAATGATTCTCTTTGTCACTGATGTATTCTACCATACTAGGGACACAGGGAACCTTACTCTGGCCATTTTCATGGCCCTATCTAAGGCTCTTGTTATTGCAAATTGTTCCATGCTGACTAATGAACTCTCACTTTATAATGTTAGTGCTTTCATTTAAGTTCATAGGTTATTACTAAGTATTTGATCAGATAGATCATTTGTAGCCTAGTGACAGTAAAACATAATACAGGATTGTTATAATTTCTTTAATGGGAGTTGGCATAGTGGTAAGTCTTTATTTCACAGACACAAAGTATAGGGTTTGATTCTTACTTTATCAGGTTGAGGTTGGCATAACGATTAAGGTGTTTATTTCACAGACACAAAGCACAGGGTTTGATCCTCACTTTAGGAAGTATGGCTAGGCTGGGATCATAAGCATCAACCTCCACAACACACATGCAACTAACTGGTGACTGTCACCTCTGCTCTCAGGATCTCAGAACTGTAAGACATCTTATACAATGCAATACAATAAATCATATCTTTCACAAAGTTCAGGGGTCCTTTAGTGCTAACCCACATTTTTTTTACCGGAACTGGTTTCCAGGTTGTCCCTGAAGTTTAGTCTCTACTACTTCTCCTTATTTTCTTTTCCAGTGCAGAATCAAGAGGAGAAAAAGCTGTTCACATTCTGAATGTGCATTATGATCTCAGGCTATGTCTGAAGCAGCAGCAGTGTGTGTATTTAGAAAGACTACACAGGCCATCTTCTTTTCTCCAGGGACAGAAGTGGTCTAAGATGCCAAATAAAATCCTTTCTGAGTGCATTACTAACTGCATTCTCTTTTTTCTGCAGGTGACGCTGCTTGTTCTCTGCTAGTTGGCAGTGTATGTACTTGTGGTTTCACTTTATAATCTCGAAATACTAAAATATCAAATTTTAGTACTTCGAGACTCTAAAGTCGAAAGTGCAGTTACATGAAACTGCATAATATCGCATGTGGAAATGTCAAATCTGACATTGTGTTGTTGCATTTGTGATGTGCGGTTAGGTTTGTGGATTTAGATGGGGATTCAGATAAGTGGTGTTCTTGTAAGGGTATTGGGTAGGGATTTTAGTGTGTGTGAGTGTGTGCAGTGGGTAGTTTTATGCGTTTGTGTGTTTAATGCAACCTTGGAATTAGTATATATAACTAGCAGGGGTGTGTGTGTGTGGGGGGTGCAGCCCCCCAAATGGGGGCTGCAGGGGGGCTTGCCTCCCTGCTTATAAGTAGGGTAGGTGTGTTTGTTTGTTATGTTGTGTTTGCGTGTGTTGTTTTGTTTGTTGTAGTGTCTTTAGGTAGGTAGGTGCATGTGTGCTTGTTTGTGTGGTGGTGTGTGTGTATGTGAATGATGATTTTGAATTTCGCAGTTGTGGGTGTCAGTTTTTTGGGCTTTCGGCTTTATAATCTCAAGATACTAAAATCTGGTATTTTGGTATTTCAAGATTATAAAGTGATTCCTTACTTGTATGCTGTGTCAGCAGTGCAGGTATAAAAGCTTAGGGTATACAGATTCATAAAGGTATCACATGTCAGACCATTCACCCACTGCAGTGAGAGTGTGCCCCTATCTCCACCCAAACATGAAAGCTGCTAATGAGAAAGTGCCAGATTGTGAAAAGTAGAGGGGAGAACCCAGTTATTGACCCTCAGGGAGGATCTACACGTACATCAGCTGATCTTCTAAGAACACGTTTGCTATTTACTTAAATGAGCGTGTGTGTGTGTGTGTGTGTGTGTGTGTGTGTGTGTGTGTGTGTGTGTGTGTGTGTGTGTGTGTGTGTGTGTGTGTGTGTGTGTGTGTGTGTGTGTGTGTGTGTGTGCGCGTGTGTGTGTGTGTGTGAACTGCAGTACTGCAGATTTCTCTGATTAGACGTAGGAAAATTTGAATTAATTAGAGTGGCAGACTGATAAGGTGAATTAAAAACAGCAACAAGCAGGCAGTTACTCTGAAATATGGAGTCTTATATCAGTTTTACTGCAAGAAAGCATAGGGTTTTACTGGGCTGTGTAGATGATAGATAGCCTCAATACAGAAAGTACAAATGTTTTCTGCACAATATTTTATGGTCCACTTGTCAGGTTTCTCAAAACAGACAGCATTGTGACGCATTTTGTTTTGTGATGACAACAGTTTCATCGCAGAGTTGTGTCCAATTGAAATATTCCAGACAAGTGAAAAGCTCTTAATATTGTAACATGAAATTTGTGACCACCTCTTAAAAGGCTTAGCCCATATGTAGCATCTGCATTACTTCTGTAGAGATTCCAAGATTCAGTCAAAAGAAATATATGTTGAGATATAAAATATGCAGAAAGGAAAGTAGCGTAGAACAAACTGTACTGTAAGAAAAACATAAAACATAAAACTGCAACATGACAAGTTCCTGAAATCCTAAGCTACATTATGCATGTTTTTATGTGATATGATATATGGTATATAGTCTAGCACATTCTTCCAGTTGGACAGTTAGCTAATGCAGTGTTAAACAGGAAAGATATAGACCCTGTTGCAGATGTGCATTTTAGAAGGAGGGGTGAGGTGAAGGCAGAGAATATGATAGGGGAGAAAAGTTATTAATCATTTACAACCCGGGGGCAGAGAATATCGCTTTAAATGGATGTTTGTAAACCATCTGAAAATGAATTTATCTGTATTTGATAGGCATTGATACAAAGAGCTATAAAACTACTGAGAACATGTAATGCCTGTTTTAAAAATAAATTCAGTATTCCGCTTTTCATATCAAGTAATCTTATTCTGGCGGGAATTTGATCATATTGAATGTTGTTTTGTTTATTTTGCCCAGTGATCAAAACTCAAAAAAGACAGTCTATAAGAATTTCCAGTTTATAAACAAAAAGGCAGGTAATTATACATGGAGTTGCAGATATTGACTGTTTGCACTGCATTAACTGGGATGACACCTTATACCCTTTAATTTTTTTTTTTATAAATCTGTAAAGCATGTATTGCAGACCTCATTGAGTCTGTAGAAACTGCAATTACTGAGTTAGCCATAAAGACAATTTTTTGCGGCACCTTAAATGACCCTCAGTAAACAAGAGAACTGGAGGGGACTGCGGTGGATATGTTGCTCAAAGGAAGGTTCTGGTTAATTACAGACTCTTACATTTAACTAAATTTATGGAAAATTCAAGATTTATGCAGGTAGGCTAATGAAGTTCCTAAACTCAGCTTGTGGAGCACTTGAGCAAAAGCGAGTTTGTACTGCAGTGTTTTTCCAGTTTAGCTCGATCCGTTTATTGCACTGTGGTCCACCTAGGTTACAAAGGGGAACCCAATTACTTTCAGTTTGTCTGGACTTGAGGTCTCTCAAACATGCTTTACCAGAGATTACAAAGTGACATCATAGTTAACTGAAGTAAATTATGGACTCATTAGATGGTAATAGTCAAAGTGTAGCAATCAGTAATGAGTTGAAAACAGTAACTGGTGGGATGCCATAACACTATGTGCCCAGACATCCTGTACATTATTTGTGCTAGACACCATATTGGGAAAAAATAATAAGCTCAGTGCCTTAGTTCATATCAGGATCAGAGCAGCAGCTAAACGGCAAGTTAGTGAGGTTTGCAGAATGGGTAGAAAGGGGTTAGCTAGGATTCAATGCCAAGCAGTGTAAGGTTTTGTACTTTGATGGAAGGAAACCCTGGGGTGTCTTTTGCTTTGGTAAGTGTACCTATAAGGGGGACACAGGAAGTTAACATTCTGGGTGTTTAAATGATCCTCTAGGCTAATTCATATTACATATTGTGAGGGAACAGTTGGAATGACCAAAAGAATACTGAGGTATATTGTCACATGTGTGGTTTTATTTTATTTCATTACTCTTTTTTATTTTATTCACCTCAGGGGTTACGTCTGTGTCTCTGTTCGACAGGGGCACAGGAAAATAATTATCTAGGGTGGTGAAAGCCAGGGTACCATTTGGCTAGGCTTATATAGGCCCTAGGGCCAATAGCCTAGTACCTACCTATGAACCTATATACCTATTAATTTGTTAACAAGGTTAACCCACCAGGCGCATGCCCCTGTTCAGCAATGACTTGCTAGCTTTGTCTCCTTAAGTAGCTTGCTCGGTCACACAGTAAGTAATTAGAAGTAGAATAACTCATCCCTGGACTATATTCTGAATTTCATAAGCAGCTGATAGCCCCTCCTGTAGGATAAATTCATTATTAGATATGCAGACAACATCTTTCTGCTGGAAAGGAAACTGGTGACGTCTCATATACAATAACATAACTTCATAATAAACCATATTAGGAAAAGGTCATTAGGCTGGATGAATACATGCAATAGAGGCTTGTCAAGATATTGTGGAGTGTCGAGGTACAGGAAGAACAAAGGAAACTTTAGCACTAAAGATATGTTTACTGAAGAATTGAAGGGGAGAGGGTGTTATAGATACAGTCTGTTATTATAAGCCTCATTTGTCATGTAGAACTGAAGAGAAAAGACATGGTGCCATATAGTAGCCATATAGCTGGCATCTAGAGAGGCTGTCTACCTAAGATACTGCACTCATGTGGTTAAATAGCTGGCACAGCTATCTGTCCACTTTCCTGCCCATGGGCCACTGTTTTTCTCAGCTGCATTTATGAGTTACTTGAAAAATGCAGATTAGCCTCTGTAACAATGTCAATGGTACGGTAGTCTGTTTTATATTAGATGGGTACAGAGTTGTTGACTTACTAGATAGCCCCTAAAAAAAGCTAACTATTGAGCAACAAGGTTTTCTTAAATGCAAAAAGAATTAAATAGGACTTAACATCATGTTGTTTTCTTGTAACTGTACCTTAACAGTCAGTTGTCATCATTCTAACACTTAGTAAGTGATGGATTTTTGTTGCAGAATAACCTTCCTTTTTATTCCCAAGGCATACATCTAATATCTCACCACAAAAGCATGAATGATGGCTGTTTCCTTCTGCTTCCCTCCCTCCCTGTTTCAGACCAGAGTAATAACCTCTAATATCTCACCACAAAAGCATGAATGATGGCTGTTTCCTTCTTCTTCCCTCCCTCCCTGTTTCAGACCAGAGTAATAATGTGCACTTTTGTCCTCACAGCATGCTGCAGTAATGGGAGCATCAATAAATTGACAGTAGTTTAGGCGGCTGCCATTTCTGTGAAAATGTTTCCCTGAAATCATTTCGCTGACAGTAGAGAATTCCCTTTTTTCCACTATTGGGCAACCTGGCAGTAGGTATACTTAAGCTTGAGGGGGTGGGGTGTCTACCCTCATGGGATGGGCAGGTGCAGGGACTTGCACACCTACAAAAAAGATTTAATCTGAGTTTCACTGAGAAAGTAGTTAAGATGAAACATTTTGGAAGGTTTTGCAGTTGGAAAAAGCAGTGTCAATCTGTTGACATGATACCACACTAGCTTATCCTGCCTTTTTGCTATGTACACTTAAAGAACTTAGTGTTGTTTTCTATTTGCACAGACAAGCTACTCCCATTACCCAGGGGGCATCTCTTCTTCCTTGTCTTCTATACAGTACTGGTGCTTTATGAGAACATGTTGCTGTGCCCACCCCTGTGGTTAAAGTCAAGGATAACCAGCATGATCTGAAGTCATGGGCTGCTTCCTCATGTTACACCCCATGCTAGACTGCATGCCCCATCTGCATCCTAAGTAAAGAATGTACTATCTGTCCATCTGCTAAAGTATATATTCTATTTACAGGTCCTCAAGGTCACAATCAAGTTTGCGTCTCTAAAATCCAGGAATTTTGTGAACTCCTATTGCTAACATCTGCTATATGGACCCCCTCCCAGGGCTTATGAATTTTCTGTACTTTTTTCTAATGGTGTGTTTTGACTGTAGTTACTTCAAGGATGGCCCTCTGTGTGCATGACCTTTTACAAGACTTGCAGATCTCTCTTTTTTACACTGTATGTATATATATATATATATATATATATATATATATATATATATATATATATATATATATATATTCATATACTTGTTAATTGGGTAAGCCTGCTGGACACCTGTCTCTTTTTTGGTGTGACTCAGGAGAACTGTCTGATTAAAAGACTTACTCAGTGTCCCAGAGTAGGCAAATGGGGTAGAAGAAATCAAAGTAGCATTTGGTTATAGGAAGCAGGCTTTGGTTACAGGAAGCAGCTTATAAACAGTTGAAAGCTTTACTCCTGTGTGCTAACTGTGAGACACGCAAATGTTTCTAATTTTATATATATATATATATATATATATATATATATATATATATATATATATATATATATATAGATGTGTGTGCATGATAGTCTAGTAATCTTTACAGAAATATCCTGTTTTTTTTGGGTTAAAGTACTTTATTAAATATTAATTTGGGTACAAGCACAGGTCATTTCACCCTTGTCATTGATGATGGCAAAATAATATTACTCACATCTTATACCTCATATTATTACAATATAATAAAGTGAACAATATCTTTGCTTCAAAAAATCAGACTTAGTCCATTATACACTGAGCAAACTCCCTGATAATTGCCTCACTACTCTTTCATGTGTTGGCAATGTTTCCTCTTTCCAGTAAGAAGCCATTTGAGCATGGAAGATTAACGTTGGGCACTGTGTCATTTTATTAGGTTTCTACATGATAGAACAGTACAAGTTCCTGGCTGCTGCACATTTGGAGAAGATACAAATTTCTCTTTTAACAAACATTATGGCCTAAAATGAGTTATATAGCTTTGACTGATACTGTACAATGTACAGACGTAATTGGTACAAGGCCATACACGATTCACACTCCACCAAACTGTGCTGTACAGTCTGAATTACAGACTGCTATGGTAATCTGTTAACATAGAGGGTCAAGCTCAATAAAACTGACAAATGTTTTTACTCTATGATTATTTTGCAAACAGTGACATTAACTAAAAAAAAATTCCTCACTGAGAGTTAGAGAATTGCTCTTCTTCTGAGCTAATTGCCAATGCTGGTTGGTTAGGTAGCAAGTTGGGGAAAAAAACTCCAGTTCAGAGACATGATAAAGCCACAGTGAGAGTACCTCATTAGTGGCTTATTACCATGATTCGGAATCAAGCACTGCTATAACAAAACTGGCATCCATACAGTTCTCCCTAGTAGCCTGTATATTGTTTTAGTAAAGACAGTCCTGCCCCTACACACACACACACACACACACACACACACACACACAAGCAAGCAAACACATACCCACACACACAAAAAAAAAATCATTCAGCCTCATTCATGCCCATACAGTAGTGCACTCATACATCCATATGTATGCACACTCTGGCCTTACCTCAAACACAAAAGATGGCATTCACTTTTTCCTCCTGCAGTTAAATTTTACTTGGATGGCGATTCTGTGAATTGCTCAACTGACTAAAGCAGTCTGTGAACATTTCTTGGGGACAGCATCCAGACTGCCACATTAGCTCGGGACTTCATTCACAAGACTGGTCTCATAGGATCATAGGAGGTTACTAGGCTAACTGCCCTAGAGACTTTTTAAGCTTAGCAATTCATGTAACAATTTTCTCAAGTATCAATACATAGAGGCTAGAATGGCTTTGGTATATGCCAGTGCCTTAGGGCATCTACAGACTGCCTCTGTCCATAATGGTCACAGCTGACAAGCCAGGGGTGAATTTCCAATTTCTCATCTGTTGGTCCACATTGCATTTGAATAGGCTTAGGGAAGAGCCCCATTTCACGTGAATTGGGAGTCTGTTCCAGAGACAAAATAATCTCTGAGACACATACCTGTCCTTCTAACATGTTCAAATCCTCTTAGGAGGGGAAAACCATAGTGGCAGATTGACCTAAGAATCAGTAAGACTTCACACAATGTAGAAATCTTTCAAGATCAGGCTTCCACATTGTAGTAAGCCTTTTTGAATCCCAGGATATGTGTTTATAGCAAATGACAATGAGGGAAAGTGCTGTTTCTGTCGCATATGGTCCTTAATTTGTCTTGTTACCTGCTTTCTAATCTCCTTCACAAGCAAAGAAAATTTGGTAGAAGTAGATACACTTTCAAGGGTACCCAAGTTAACATTGTACTTCAGCCGGTATCAATAATTTCCAATGCTTCTGCATTTAAGACTAGCTGAGCCCATTGCTAGTAACATTTTACTCATCTAGGCAGATTTGAATTGAGACAATGTTGTGTAGACAGCCCACCATCTTTGATCTGATATTTAATTGTGTTGTGCATCGAACTCCTAGTACTATGGCCCCTACTCTTTTCAGTACTGTGCACCCCTATTTTACAATATTGCTTATGCCACAGAACCCACAATTAATATCGGGGGTATTCCTTCCAGGCTTAAACAAGGTGTTCTAAACAATGGTAATGAAGTGCACACCACTGTTGCAGGGACCATTGTGGAGCAAAGTGATTGCTTTTAGTAACTTCTTAATTCCATAGACATGGTATTCTATAAGAAGGCAGTGCCTGACATTTCTTGTAGGTTGTGATCCTGCATACACGTGTGACACTTTTTGAAGGCATTTGGTATAGCTGGGGTAACATGCATGACACAGGAAGTGAGTTATCAGAAAATGCTTTCAGTCTGTGTTTTAGTCTGTGCCCCTTACCCTATCTATTGTCCTGAGCTTTGGGTAGCAATAGAAATTAGAAAATCATATAAAACATTGGCAGAGGAGAGGAGAGGCTTCTCTGTAGTGACATTGAACTCACTGCTTTCAAAAAAGAGGCTTTAGGGCTTGATGATTCAAGTAGAGCTTTAGACTAAAGCCTCAGATGTGTTGTATTGAATTCAGCCAGCCAAGGTGATTTGGAAATCCTGTAAAGATGTCCCCAGGTGCCTCTTGTTGGAGTTGCTCTATTTACAGCCCACTAGGTGAAGACTATAGGGAGGTCCCAGGACATACTGGAGATATTGTACCTTGTGACTGGCCTGAAAAATTTGTGGATCCCTCAGAATGAACTAGCTGTGTCAAGAGAATCTGCTTTCCCTGCTTAGTTTCCATTTCCCCATAAGTCTCACTAGAAGAAGTATGTATTTATGTATATATGTATGTATGTTTATGTGTATATGTATGTATGTATGTATGTATGTACAGATGTAGTTATTTACTTTATATTTATTTATTTATTATTAATACGTGTCCTATCTTTCCTTCTGTCCCACTTTTATCCTTCCCTTATCTTGCCATCACCTAAAGAAGGCCTTGCTCTTGCATCCATATTCCTGACCACTAGGTGGCGTCACTCTATATGCTATTCCTACCAATTTGATACAAACCTGCTATTCCTACCTATAGCACATTGGCCCCTGCTTTTCCACTGTGTCTTTACCTTCCCTCTTAGCATCCTTCTTACCTACTATCTCTCTAACAGCCTTTATCTCTTCCTACCAGCCACTTCTTTCTAACATTCTGTCCCTCTCAAACTTCAATTTTAACAAACTTACCTGCTGAATTTTTCTTCAACCTCACTAATTGTCTTCCTTGGCAGAAGTCTCTCTTGACTGATCCCGCTCCGTTCGCCCTTCGGGCTCACTCCGCTCCCCTACCCTACCCCCAAATCCCACACACCCCCAGTGCTCCTAAACTTATTCCACCTACAGACCACACCCCATCAAATTACTCCAATCACATAACCAAATAATTACTACACCCACCCCCTTTTCCTCTAAAACCTGCTCACACTATCTATCCCTAATCACTTCTCCTTACACCTTTCTCTCTACCTTACCCAAATTCTTTTCCCAAACTATCACTGATCCACTCAAATCATCATCCTTAAAAATGTATATCCCTACAATACCCCACAAAAATCAAACTTTAATTTGGTTACTCCTATTACCCTCTCTAGCCTCTACCTACCTTCTTACCTCATTTGAACACTCTCCCAATAACCCTTTCCTACTACCTTCCAAACATACCTTATCACAAACAAAACCTTCTTCTCATTTCTGGCTAAATATCCCTTATATACCTTGCTACCAATTACCAAAATATCATCGAATTACTCACATCAACTTCTTTTACCCCAAAACTAGAAAACTATTTGATTTCCACAGCAAACCAGTGCACCCTAAACCTATAGCACCCCTACTATCTCTATTAGATGGTGATATTCACCCTAACCAGGACCAAATAATCCACCTCCTACAACAGTTATAAACCACAATAATACTATAAAACCTCCTCCTCCCAAACCTACCAACTCACTCTCTATTGCTCACCTGAACATACGCAGCATATGCAACATAGTTGCTCAACTCCATGCTCTCTTACAGACTCAGCCATTTGATATCCTATGTTTATCAGAAACATGGCTAAAACCTTCCATTAAAGACATTGAAATCTCCCCACCTGGCTATAATATTATTAGACTCGACCGTACTTCCAAAAAAGGAGACGGAGTAGCAATCCTCTATAAAACTGAGCTACAAGTCAGTACACTTAACCTTAACTTACCTACTAATGCTAGTGCAGAAATAATAATCTCCAAACTGCAGCTAAATACTAGTAAAGCCATAAATATCATCTGTGTCTATCTCCCCCCTGGGAACAACTGCAATATATTAGAAGACATTCTTAGCTGGCTCACTAGTAATATCCCACAAGAAATCATTATTCTTGGGGACTTTAACATTGACTGGAACTCTTGCACAAATATAAATCCCACCACCCACATTAACCTGTATGGCTACTCACAACTAATTAATCACCATACCAGAACCAATAAAATCAATAACAAGGCAACCACCTTAGACTGGATACTAACTAATACCCCACAGTAAACCTACACAACAGGCATCCTTCCTGATGACCTTAGTGACCATTGTCTGACATATATTATTAGACATAAAACCAACATAACATTCCCAAACACTTTCCGAACAATACGCTCAAAAAAGCATTTCAACCTAGAACTTTTCCAAGCAGAACTTAATTAATGTAATTGGTCTCCGCTAAAAACTCTCCCTCTCAACAATGCCGTGGAATACTTTAATTCTACATTCTTGGCTATCTTGGATCATCATGCTCCAACCCGTTCTATCAGAATCATAGCTAAACCAGCCCCATGGCTTACTATTACTACTAAACAGAAAATCCTACTTAGAAATAAATATTGGGCAAAATGGCAGACTTCCAAGAATCCGTCAGACCATCAAACCTTTAGAGAACACAGAAACAGTACTAAAAGAGCCATCCTACAAGATAAAAAGAATTACTATCTACAATTACAACAATCCTCTACCAGACAACCTAAAAAATTCTGGGCTAGTATTAATAATCTTCTCTACCCAGGCCAATCAATCACAGCCAGTCCCCAAGGATCTAACCCCAATAATCCAAAAGAAACTGCCAATGCCTTCAACTCTTTCTTCACAGAAACCATTCAAACTCTAGCTAGCCACCTATCACCTGATATATCTAACTTGCCCACATATTCCCATAATCCACCCCCACAATTTCACCCCCAACCAGTATCCACTTCTTACATCTCCTCCCTTCTCCAAAAGTTAAAACCAACCTCCCCATCTGCAGATAAACTCCCAGCAGAATTCTTGCAAAAAGGTGCTAAAGCCCTAGCCTACCCTATTTCCATTCTGATAAACAGATCTATAAAAGAAGGTGAAGTACCATCAATCTGGAAAATCTCACATATCATCCCTTTACATAAAGGTGGAATTTCCAATGACTTCTCCAACTATCGTCCCATAGCTTTACTATCCCCTATAGCTAAAATTTTGGAAAAATGCATTCACAAGCAGATACTCAATCACCTTCTTATAAATAACCTACTTGCCAACTACCAACATGGCTTTAGACCTTTTCATAGTACTACCACTGCCCTGCTATCATTCACAAACTGTATCAACAACAACGGTAATAACAATAGACTTTCATCCGCAGTTTTCATTGACCTATCCACAGCTTTTGATATGGTCAACCATCAACTTCTACTCCACACCCTTAAGTCTCTCTCCTTGGATTCTCTATCTTTAAAATGGTTTACATCTTACCTTGGCAATCGTCAGCAGGCCGTACTCTGGCAAAATGAACTATCCAATCACCGCCCAATCTCCCTCAGCGTTCCACAGGGCTCTATTTTAGGCCCACTTTTATTTTCTATCTTCATAAATGGCCTGCAATCTGAAATCCCATACTCCACCTGCATTCAGTACGCAGATGACTCTACATTAATCTGCTCTGCCTCCTCACCAACCAAACTTCAGTCAATTACTCAAAAAGCCTTTAACACTGTTGAACAATGGTTCTCCTACCACTGCCTTCTTCTAAATCCCAAAAAAACTAAATTGCTACTTTTCACCCCAACCCAAAAGTCTTCCCCTGTACAAATAAATCTTATTTCTAATAATGGTACCCTTATCTCACCTGACCCTACCACTAAATTGCTAGGTATAACAATTGACAACAACCTAAACTTCGAGACACACATAAACAATACAATAAAATTAATTAATAAGAAACTAGGATCCCTCTATCGCATCAAAAACTATCTTTCACCAGAAGCTAGGTCTGCCATAGCTTGAACTCACCTTTTATCCACTCTGCTCTATGCTGCTCCCATATATACTAATATCTCCAAAAACAACCTCAAGAAACTAGCAACTTCCTACAATAATATTGCTAGATTTGCTACAGGCTCCCCTTTCAGAACCCATCACTGCTTAAATCTTAAACACTTAAACTGGCTTGAATTCCCTAACCAGCTTCAGTCTTACCACCTTACTTTAGCCCACAAGACCCTGTATCAACCTAGCAACACTCCTATACTCTCTAGCCTTATCACACCATATAACAACCTCAAAAATTTACGTTCCTCAAACAAACTACTGATTAACACTACTAAATCAAACAACTTCGCAGGTGACTCCTTGTTCTCAAACTCTGTAGTAAAATTATGGAATAAACTTCCGACCGAAATCACAGCTCAGACTTCTCTCCTACTTTTTAAAAAACATCTAAAATCACATCTTAATAATCACTGGCTATGCACCTGCACTAACCCTGGCTAATTTCTTCTCCCCCTAACTCATTCCCTCCCTTCCTTCATGTCTTCATATGAAATATTTACAATCTATCCTACGTTCACTAATTATAAGCATTTTATGCATAAATTATCACTGTAACCTATGAACTGGAATACTATTAAAAAAAAAAAAAAGGGGGGGGGGATTTTCGATTTGACTGTACTATCTTACATTTCCTAAATATTTTTTTTAACACTGTATAACTTCTTTTATGTAATCGTAATATTATGTATCTCTATGTGGAGCTTTTCTCCCCGGGCCTCTACTGAAAATGGACATGTATCCAGCTAGACCAGTCCGGTCAACAAATGTAAAATAAAATAAAAATAAATAAATAAATTATTTGGGGTAGAACACTGATCCATATAGATGTTTTTCAGAATTAGTCCAGGTCCACTGTCTGATTAAGTAACATGCTCAGAGCCACATAGTAGGCAAATGGAGGCAGAGGGTATCAAACCTGGGACTATAGGAAGCAGCTCATAAGCTCATAACCTTAATCCTATAGGCTAACTACTGGACAGAAGAAATAGCAGGAAGAAAAATCAATGTTGTTTGCCATAGCCTGCCCACAGGACAATACTGCAACATACTTCTGACGTGCTGATCTGGATTATGACGGAGAGTGCCCTCCATCTTAATTACCTCTGTTTCTTCCTGCCTTAATCCCAGGCTTGGATTATCCTGTAAAAGAAGACTAACATTATTACCTTAGCATTAAACTGTCAGTAGGCACAGGAGATGAAGGGTATGTGCTGTTAACGAGCTGCTTCCTGTGCTGCAGGGTGCCTTGATTTCATCTATAGTCTTTATGGTATGGATGCAAGATGTGGTCTGCAGGCATGTATGATATTAGCACGGGTATACATTCCGCCAGGTGATGTACAAGAGACATGTTGTCTGCTTTTGTGATTATCCCATGATACGCTGTTTGGAATTCTTGCCTTTTTGGTGAAAACTATGTGACTGGCAAACCTAACAAGTATGGCATGACATTTGTCTTGCAGTCAAGCATGCATCTTCCACCCAGATATTCCATTTTTTTCTGGAACATTCATGATCTTGTGGAAGATAAGTGACCAACTACACAGAATGTTGTGGATTCATGGCACAGACATTTGTATCATATGCTGTCCAAAAAGATGCACACGACCAGTGATACCACGGGTGTTTTGCAGGGTGAGCAGCACGGTGCAGATACTTTTAGGGAAAGCATTCATTCCGGACAAGTCACATTCCCAAAACATAACTGTAGTAGGGAAATCAGTGTCACAGCAAACCGAATTCCAACAGTATTGTTTTCCAACCTCAGTGTTTAACAACTTGTGAGAAGCTCTGTTAAGTAAACTAGAGCAATGCTACAACAAAATTACAAAATGTGCAACAAGCACAACAACCAGAATCTGTCAATGAACTGCCTTGATTGGATGGAACTATATAATCACTTTGCCTTCTGTTATTTGTCACCTGCTCACAACATATTGTATTTTCCTAAAAGTTGTCCCTCACTAAAAAAATCTACTACTGGTACGCCCCAAATTGCCAGGTATAATCTACAAGTAAATATCTAATCTCAACAATCAAAACCATAAATAAGTGATGCTTTATATTTAAACTTTGTATCCTAGATCTGAAACTGAATTTTGTCATCCATTAGACAACAGTATAGTTCAACCGTGTTTAAAGGACAATTTAAACAATATCTGTATAACAACTAACAACTGACTTTGCTCCCACTGTAATTGCCCTGGCTAGCCACCTCTCAAGGAAGACTCTTTCCTTTTAACCCTTCCCTGATAATATCCTCACATCCTCTATATAACACTATGGGTTAATGATAACTTTCTGCTACTGTCAGTGTCCCTGTTTAACATACTATGTCACCACTATCTGACCAAACTAAAGTTGTCCCTATTAACAGCTCTCAGTTCTATCTCTGTTTTATCATACACTCTCCTTCTGCCGAAAGCTGTCTTCAACCTTTTCTTTCAAACTACCCCCTCCAAAAACTAACTTTCTGCCTGTTGATTACATGACGATAAATGACCATACATTTCTAACTTTGCTCTTCCAGTTACCTGGTGCTCAATGTTAACTCCTACTGTAATTTAAAAACTATTGGATGTGCCATGTTATACTGTTATTTTAGTTAATTTCTTATCTATTATTTTGTCAGTATGATTTCACAATATCTTTGTAAAGGGGTGGGAGGTTGGCATACATGTTAAGATGTTTACCTTGCAAACATAAGGTCCAGGGTTTGATTCTCACATGAGGTAATTGGCTAGGCTTAAGATGGCCCACAAGGGCAGTTAGCCTAGTACTAATCTATGAAACTCTATGAAAATATGTTGTGTTTATGTGTTTTGTTGTATTTGTAAGAACAGGAACGTTGATCTCATGACTTATGACTTAGCAGGTATTATAATCTTACACATGCAGGTTATGTATCATATCCTAGACCTTCATATTCATCCATCTCTATCTATAACCCTTTTTTCCCATTTTTGCATGGGGTTTGCACATGGGGTTGGGGTGACAGTCATCAAGAGTTTACACTGCCAGGTGGCTAGCCCTGACACAGTTGTTCTTACACATCACATACTCGCATGTACACTCACACCTATGGCCAATTTAGGGTATCCAGTCTACCTACTGCATGTCTTTGAAAGTGGGACGAAACTAGAGGACCCAAAGGAAACCCACGCAAACACAGGGAGGAGATGCAGACTCTGCACAGAGGGCACCCCAGCTGAGAATTGAACCAGGGATCATGTTGTTGTGAGATGGTGTTTATATATGGATCTCCCACAGTTGCTCACATGCCACTAGCTTCTGGCTGACCTGGATGCTACTCCTTGAGCAAAACAGTATGTTCCTGACTTTTCACTTGTTCAGTCTATAAATAAGGGAACTACCTTGTTCTTAATACACACATACATAGCCTGCCCAGAATTTTAACTCTTATCCAAAAAGTCCCACTCAATCCCTAACCTCAAACCTCACTCCCTAAGCCTAAAATACTAATTTCTTACTAGCCCTCTTTACAAACTCCACACCCCAAACATTAAACCCTTAAACCCCTAGTCACAACCAAGGCCCGAATCTCACGCTGCATCTCTAAACCTAAAACTCTCAGTCACTCATTAACCCTAGTCCCAAATCCCACTCACCAACCCTAATCCCAAATCCTATTCTATAATCCTGATCCTAATGCTATGTCTCCTTGTTATTCCCTAAGAATGATTGCAAATTCAAATTTCCAACCATAAAGTTCTCAGTTGGCCTTTAAATCTAATTGCTGAAGTCCCATCCACTCTCACTCCCTCTCCGAGGTTAATGCATTTACCTTGCTTAAACTCAACTGCTTGTTTTAACAACAACTCATGTGAACTGCCTGACATACAGTTAACTAGCTGCAGTACTGTTGAATATGAGCAGCTAGGACTCAAATAAATAAATCAGATCCTATAATTGTTTTCTGCTTAAGATGTATTATCACATTTGCTGACTTTTTTGCACCAAATTATGTGGTGCTTAAAATGTCGATCAGGCTTTTTAGCCATCAGTGAACCTCTTTTGAGTTTTCTTTAAGAAGGAATATTCCTAATGAAATTCCTTTTCCCTGAGCTGATGCCACTGAGGATTAAGTGTGATCTTTAACCCCAGTGCTGTCAACTCAGGGAAAATGTGAAATGCATCTATAGAGTTTAATAGATGTATGTTTCACACGTGCAAAGATGCATCCACTAAACTCTGTGGATCAGTGTCTTACAAGATATCACCAAGGAAAACTCTAAATTTATTTGGTTCATAGTTTTAGTAAAAAGCTTACAAAGTTTTTTACTGGAAAAAAAAAAGCAGTCGAAATAAATTAGATTTGGCTATTGCAAATATATTCATTATAGCACTCAACTCACTAGATGCTGCAATGCAGTAAAAAATGGTAATAATACAATATCTTTCTTTTTGTAACCTGCACAGAAATGCTTTCCTACTGATTCCTATTATACTACTTACAGTGCATAAGTAATGTAACAGTATCTTCATTACTCTTTATATGTTCATAGGTTCATAGGTAAGTACTAGGTAAGTAACGTAACAGTATCTTCATTACTCTTTACATGTTCATAGGTTCATAGGTAAGTACTAGGTAAGTTACATAACAATATCTTCATTACTCTTTATATGTTCATAGGTTCATAGGTAAGTACTAGGTAAGTAACGTAACAGTATCTTCATTACTCTTTACATGTTCATAGGTTCATAGGTAAGTAGTAGGTAAGTAACATAACAATATCTTCATTACTCTTTATATGTTCATAGGTTCATAGATAAGTACTAGGTAAGTAACGTAACAGTATCTTCATTACTTTTTACATGTTCATAGGTTCCTAGGTAAGTACTAGGTAAGTAACGCAACAGTATCTTCATTACTCTTTATATGTTCATAGGTTCATAGGTAAGTACTAGGTAAGTAACGTAACAGTATCTTCATTAGTCTTTACATGTTCATAGGTTCATAGGTAAGTACTAGGTAAGTAATGTAACAGTATCTTCATTACTCTTTACATGTTCATAGGTTCATAGGTAAGTACTAGGTAAGTAACATAACAGTATCTTCATTACTCTTTACATGTTCATAGGTTCATAGGTAAGTACTAGGTAAGTAACATAACAATATCTTCATTACTCTTTATATGTTCATAGGTTCATAGGTAAGTACTAGGTAAGTAACATAACAGTATCTTCATTACTCTTTACATGTTCATAGGTTCATAGGTAAGTACTAGGTAAGTAACGTAACAGTATCTTCATTACTCTTTACATGTTCATAGGTTCATAGGTAAGTACTAGGATAGCTGCCTTTAAGGACCATTTTAATCCTAAGCTAGTTTGCCTTATTATGCCCAAATTAGCCTGTCCCATTTGATTAGCCTTAGCCTACTTGGATCAGCCTTACCCATCCCATAGTCGATAATTATGTATTACCATAATGAGAATAACTAGGATCACACCATAGATAATTTGAGAGGACCCACACATGGGGTAAAGCGTTTAGGAACTGTCTCTTGTCCATTAGTAGTACAGTGAGCAGTCCTGGGGTAAATTTTCTGTTTCCCATCCATAGATCCAAGCTGCAGTTGAATATGGACTGGGATGAACTTTGTTTTATGTGGCTGGG
The DNA here is from genome assembly GCF_019279795.1 of Protopterus annectens. Classification (NCBI taxonomy): domain Eukaryota; kingdom Metazoa; phylum Chordata; order Ceratodontiformes; family Protopteridae; genus Protopterus; species Protopterus annectens. The sequence continues at coordinate 703,370,781 of NC_056748.1, forward strand.
AAGTCTGTCCCAGAGCAGCAGTATCCTCTGTAAGATATACAGTATCTGTCCCCCCAAACCATTCTGTTGATGTTGCAGAAGAAGTATATATCCCTAGACTAAGTATTTCTGATGACATTTGACTTGCTGATGTACAGTAAATCCATCAGTACTGAATAGGAGTATGCCTTGTATGCCAGACACAGGGCAACCCTTAGGAGTCTGTAGGATACCAAGTATAGTAACAGGGCTTTGATTTGGTCCATGTGGGACATATTGTTTAGGCCTTTTTTCCTTTTAGTAAGATATGTCAGAGGGTGTTCCAGTTGTTGCATATGTCTGGACAGATACATACCAAATGAGCCATTATATTCAATGATTGGCCTAATGAGGATTGAGTAAAGGGGAACAAAGACATCCCTAGATCTAGGTACAACCCCTTTATATATAAACTATGCAGTATAGAAGGACTTTCTTGCAATAATGGGCACATGTTGGTCAAACATTAGGTCACTGTCCACATAAGTTCCCAAATCCTGGACAACTAGGTCAACTCTTAATGGTGTATTGCTAATGTGGTATTTCCTTGGGAAAGTTGACTTCCCAAAGGATACAGTAATGCATTTTTTGGCATTCAGTTTCAGTCCATGATTTTGGCTACAGTTATTTATTTGGGACAAACCTTCCTGAAGGATGGCAAAGTAATTTTGGGATTCAATGACTGCTCCTAGCTTGCAGTCATCTGCAGACTTAGTCAGCCAGTAGCGTTAGCTTTTTGCTTTTAGGTCATAAAAGAAGATGCCAAACAGGAGAGGTCCCAGTGCAGAACACCCTGGGGGACTCCACTGGTTACTGGTCTCTTTGCTGAGGTAATATCCCCTGTTGTGATTCCCTGCATCCTATCTGTGAGCCAGGTGGCAATCCAGTGGTGACATAGGGGTTTATTCCCAGGTTATTTAGCATTTCCACTATTTCTGAGTAGGGAAATGTGGCCATGTTGAGGTATACAGTGCATACCATTTTGTCTTCAAAAAAATCCATTAGGTTGAAGGAGCATGGCTTGACCTTGGCGTATCCAAACTGGGATGGGTCCAGTGTTTAGAGGTTCCTTACACCCTGATTAGTTCTATGATATGTCTTTCCATGGCTTTGCATATGAGGCTGATCAGACTTATGAGTCTATAATTGCCTGGGTCTGTGGAAGGTCCTCCCTTGTGCAGGACATTACTGCAGCTGTTCTCCATTCACTTGGTACAAAACCTGTATGGAGGCTGAGATTGAACAGTGTTGTTAGGGTTGTGGTTAAATTGCGCTTCACGTTATTTAAGATGCATCCAGGGATTTTGTTAGGACCCATCAATGCAATATTTTTAGCCTTTGATAGCACTTTTAGGAATTGGCCTTGTGTAATAGCTGAAGGCAAGCTAGTTTCAGGATTATTTTGAGGGACAGTTATATAGGTTCATAGGTTCATAGGTTTATACTAGGCTAACTGCCCTAGGGCATTTATAAGCCTAGCCCAAAGTTATGTGGCTTACGCCGCCCCTTATGTTAGAAATACTGTGCCCATTAGTTTGTTGTGCCTCTGTCCAGTAGTGACACAGAGATGATTCCCGGGTTAAACCTACGATCTCTCATCCACCGGTCAAGATTTCTCTTGAACAGAGCCAGCGAGGTGCTCTGCCTCACATGGACCGGGATTTTATTCCACAGCATGGGGAGTCTCTGGGTGATAAATCTATCTCTCCAGCACATCCTATTTATATCCGTGCTAAGGTTTAAGTCTCTTGCTCTAGTGGTTTTGGTGGATTTGGATTTTTTGAGGTGGAGCATGTCCATTAATTCCGGGTTGGTCATGGCCTTGTATGTCAGGCACAGGTCACCTCTGAGCAGACGGTATGCAACTGAATAGAGTTGGAGTTTCTTCAGTCTGGCAGCATATGACAGGTTTTGGAGTCCCTTTATCCTTTTGGTGAGGAACTTTTGGGGTCTCTCCAATTGCTGCAGGTGTTGGGTGAGATACATCCCGAATGGGGCATTGTACTCGATCATTGGTCTGATAAGTGAAGAGTACAGGGGAACAATGACCTCACTTGATCTGGATGTGAATCCCTTCATGATCAGGTGGGCAATGTAGAAGGTCCTTCGAACCACTTTAGCAACGTGAGCATCAAACGAGAGGCCACTGTCAACCTGGGTCCCCAGGTCCCTGATAACCTCTTCTGTGCTTAGTGAGTTGCCACCTATATGGTAGCTTGGGGTTACCTTGTTTTTCCCGAAGGGTATGACTATGCACTTTTTTGCATTTAACTTCAGGCCATGGCTCTGGCACCAGCTATCCGTTTCCGTGAGACCCCTCTGAAGGATGTCTGTGTCCGATGTACTATCCACTATGGCACCCAGTTTGCAGTCATCCGCAAACTTTGTCAGCCATAGTCCTCCTATGTTTGCCTGTACTTCTGAGAAGTAGATGTCGAACAATAGGGGGCCAAGGACTGAGCCCTGTGGGACTCCACTTGTAACCGGCTTGGAGTCTGACATGGCTCCAGCAACTCTAACCCTGTGGGTTCTGTCCTTTAGCCAGTTTGCAACCCATCTTGTGACATATGGGTTTACATTTAAGCTGGTAAGTTTCTCTATAATACCCGAGTGGGGTATTGTGTCGAAAGCTTTTGCAGGGTCAAGGTAGGCTGTATGGACTGCCTTTCCCTCATCAATGGCCTTGGTGACTGTTTCGAAGAAGTCGACCAAGTTCAAAAGGCAAGATCTGCCCTTGACAAAGCCAAACTGGGTTGGGTCCAAGGTCTGCAAGTCCCCTATGTCCTTGTTTATGAGTTTCATTATGATCCTCTCCATAGCTTTGCAGACCAGGCTTGTTAAGCTTATGGGGCGGTAATTACCAGGGTCCATAGAGGCACCGCCTTTGTGGAGTGGGACCACAGTTGCCGTACGCCACTCCTTGGGCACATATCCTGTGGTGAGGCTAAGATTAAACAGCTGCCTTATGTGCGGTTTTAGTTCTTCATTGAGTTCATGTAGCACACAGCCGGGGACCCCATCCGGTCCCATTGATGCTGTGTTTTTAGCTTTAGAGAGAGCAGCTTTCACTTGCGCATTTGAGATGTCTGGGAGGCTACTCTCAGTTGGGATAGTTATCTCTCCTTTTGGGGGGGAGAGGGGGATGAAGTTTGCGCTGAACCTGTCTGCCAGTATGTTGGCAATGTCTGTGGGTTCAGTGATTTTTGTATCATTTTGGACTAATTCTGAGCATATCTGGGAGTTTCCACCCAGGTTTCTGACATAGCTGAAGAAGGCCTTATGATTGTCCTTTGAATCTATGGCAATTTTTCTCTCAAAGTTGGCCTTGGATGATTTTATGAGGGATCGTAGTTTCTTGCTAGTGCTGATCAAAGATGCCTTCCCTTTTTGGGATTTTGCTCTATCATGTAATAGCTTTCTCCTCTTATTGTAAAGTTTGTTTATAGCTGGGGTCCACCAGACTGGACATTTGCCCTTGGTGGAAAGAGTCTTGGTTTTATTTGGGATTGCCTGATCCATGCAGTCCTGAAGGTGTTCATAGAAGGCATTTGTAAGGGCTTCCGCAGCTTGGGTTGTGGTTTCCATTGGCTCGGGGGCCTTGAAGGATACCACACCTGTCTTGAGTAGTGTGAAGTTTGCTTTAGAGAAGTTCTTCACTGTGGTCTTTTTTCTTTGAGGTGGGGGCGGGATGTGGATTTCTAGTGAGATTAGTTTATGATCTGATCTCACCAATGAGGGATATACTTCCGGTGTGGAGCATTTTGTCCCCATGTTCGTGATGTTGAGATCTAGTATATTTTCTCCTCTTGTAGGGACGGTGACTAGTTGTTCCATGGCATTTGAATTTATGAACTCCAGGAACCTTTGGGCTAGAAAGTTTGGGCTTGAGTAATGTTCCCAGTCTATATTCGGGTAGTTGAAGTCACCCAATATGATGGTGTTTGGGAGAAAGGGATAAAAATAAGAGGAATAATTTCCACAATGCTAAATTTATTGGCCAGTAGCTATGTTGTATCTTCAGCCTCAAGTGTAGGTAATATTGTTCAAGATCAGCGCAAACTATTCCTAGATTGTGCTTTTGAGGTTCTGAACAGAACTAAAAATGCCTTGTGATTGTCATTGACTTGGGTAGCTATTTTAGCGTCAGACTTGTCTTCAATTGATATTATTAAGCAACTGAATGGTTTGTTTATTTTAGTGCCAAGGGCTCTAACATTGTGGAAATTATTACTCCTCTTATTTTTGGTATTATAAAGCTAGTTGGTACTATGGTTCCACCATGTGGGTTTGCTTCTGGGGTTTGCCTTACACTTGTTCCTTTGAAGTACAGCTACACCTGTGCAGTTGTTTGCATGCTGATATAATGTCTTGGTGCATGTTTCTGCATATTCAGTGGAGTTAAGTGGGTTTGGTGGGGATTTGAAACTTGTCAGTGTATCATTTAGGAGTAGGTAGTCTGTCTTAAAGAAATTTCTAAAGGTACCTTGGGTTGAAGGGATCTTTGGTTTCAATTTTATTTTTTGGGAGACTGCTTTATGGTCAGCCCTAACAAGTGATGAAGATACACAAGTGATTTTGTGAGCTGCACACATATTATTAAGGATAAGATCCAAGATGTTATTCCCCCAGTGGGCACTCAGAATAATTGTTCCAGGGTATTTGTTTTGACAAAATCCAGGAACCTCTGTGCTTGTGCACTAGTGGTGGTGTAGGTTTCCCACGCTATAGTTGGCTAGCTTTCATCACCTATGAAAATGGTAATGGGTTTAATACGGAGTGATTCAAGTTCCTGTAGATAGGTGTTGTCTGACTTTCTTGTGTCATAGAGGGAATTAAATAGCTATGTAATACATGATTAGGAGTGTTTGTGATGGTTATTTGGACATGAAGAAGCTCTAGTGCATCATGATGATTTACCAGCCTTGATGCGATTCTCTTCCTGACATAGATTGAGACACCTCCACCTTTTTTACCCTCCTTTGCAGTAGCTGGTCTAAACATGTGGAAGACGTTATAGCCCTGCACAGCTGGAGTGCTCTCCAACATTTTAAATTGTATCTCAGTCACTACACAAATGTCGATGTCTTCCAAGGTGAAAAATGCTTGTATGGAGTGGAGTTTCTTGTTTAGGCTCCTAGCATTGATTAGTAGCCATTCATGTTTTCATTTGCATGTTTCATCGTGTTGGTAGGTGTGTCGGGTATACATTGCCTAAAAAGGCACTATGGGGTGAACAATGTCTTTGCCAATAATCGAAACCCAAGAAGGGACAGATACAGGCCATCCCCAGTGAAACAGCGTGGTCTGTTGATCATATCTTCTTAGGCCGACAAATATTGGACCCCCTTTGAATGACACCATAATGTAAGCCAATTATTGAAGTCAATTATTATTTGATCATATTGCGACATCATCCTTGGAGAAAGTAGAATTCTGCTCAATGCTAGGCTAATACCTGCCTTGGACATATAGTCTGAGAGTGCCATTATGTCTCTCTTCATATATTCCAAGGGGTGCATGCCTCAAGTCATTGGCACCGGCATGAACTATGAGAGTCTTACTGGTACTTGTTCAAGGACTTAAGTGCATAGGTGCCCTCATGTATCCTGGCACCAGACATGCAACTAGCCATAGCTGTTTCCTTGCTCAGCCTAGTAAGAGGTACATTTGTATGTCTTACAGTGGAGTCACATATAACAACAATGTTTGGTTGAATGTCTTCTGTATTATGCTCTTTGGGACTTTGGCTTAAGTGTCCACTCTAAAGTAGTTTCACCACTAATGAATTTCAATTAAATAAATAAATATTGAATGTAATGTTTTGAATTCAAATGTATGAAGCCTCTAAAAGACTTGTAGAAACAGCACTGGGAAATTCAAAGACAATTTGTGAAAAATGCTTAAAGTAAGGCTTTAACCAGTGGGTTATATTTGTTTTTGAGAATAGCAAAGTTCCAGATTAACTTTTTCTGTCATGTTGCTAACAGGTCCTTGTAGGTTGTGTGTTTCAGACTTTCATGCAGTCTATTGATTATTGACTGTAGCTAAGCAAACTGTATCAATGATATTTTCTGACTATTGATGCTGGGGATATGCAAATGATGATTTATATGACACAAGTGAAGTCATTTCCTTTGATGGCCAGCTGTCTTTCATCTTATTCTTTTTTTTTTTTATTTGCAAGTATTTGGCCAGAAGCCACATCACGATAAATAAATAAACAAAACAGGATTTTATTTAGGCCTTTTGTATGAACCTTATGTACTGCTTTATGAGTATGTGCTGTTTTAGCCATTCCTGCATTTTCATAATCACTTACATGCCCCTTATTTATGAGATGCTATAGCACAGGCTCTTGGTAAGATCAGTAGCTAGAATTTGGTCATAAATGCATTGATCATACATAGATCCAAGTTGTGCTTGAATATGGACAGGGATGATCATTGTTTTCTGTGGATGGTGAGTCTGTTCCAGAACAGCTGTATCCTCTGAGAGATATGCCCATCCCTGCAAAACATTCTGTTGATGTTACAGAAGAGGTTTATATCCCTAGACTATTTCTGATGCCATTAGACTTTATGATGTGCAGTAAATCCATCAATATTGGGTCAGAGGATGCCTTGTATGCTGGGCACAGGTCACATCTTAGCAGTCTGTAGGATACTTAGTATAGCGACAGTGCTTTGAACTGGTTCATGAAAGATATGTTGTTTAGGCCTTGTATCCTTTTAGTGAGGTATCTGTGTGGATGTTCCAGTTCTTGCATATGTCTGGACAGATGCATGCCAATGAGGGCATTATATTCAATGATTGGACTAATCAGGGTTGAGTTAAGGGGGTCAATGACATCCCTAGATCTAGACACAATCTCTTTGTTTATAAGTTGTGCAATGGATGCATGTTGGTCAAAAGTCAGATTGCTGTCCACATAAGTTCCAAAATGTGAACAACTGGGTTAACACTCTGGGATGTATTGTTAGTATTTCCCTGGGATAATGACTTCCAAAATAATACAATAATGCATTTTTTGGCATTTAGTTTCAGTCCATGTTTTGGTACCAGTTATTTATTTGGGACAAACCATCCGGCAGGACAGAAAAGTCGTTAGGGGATTTAATGACTGCTCCTAGCTTGCAGTCATCTGTAAACTTAGTCAGCCAGAGGCTTTTGAAATTTACTTTTATTTCATAAAAGTAGATACCAAACAGGAGAGGTCCAAGCACATAGCTCTGGGAGACTCAACTGGTGACTGGTCTCTGTGGCAGTAACTTTCCCTATTTTGATTTCCTGTGCCCTATCTGTGAGCCAGTAGGCAATGCAGCAGGTGACATACAGCTTTATTCCCAGTTTATTTAGCTTTTCTACTATGCCTAGGTGGGAAAATGTGGCAGAAGCTTTGGGTAGGTCGAGGTATGCCATGTGTACCATTTTGCCTTCATGCATTACATTAGTGACCTTTTCAAAAAAATCCACCAAGTTGAGAAAGTTTGACCAGCCCTTCAGGAATCCAAACTGAGAAGGGGCAAGTGTTTGGAGGTTTCCTGTGTCCTAAGTGATTAGTTCCACGAGAAGTATTTCCATATGAGGCTGGTCAGACTACTGGGTCTGTAATTGCCTGGATCTATGGAAGGTCCTCCCTTATGCAGGGGAATGACTGTAGTTGTTTTCCATTCACTTGATACAAAACCTGTACGGAGGCTGAGATTGAACTGTGTTTTAGGGGTGTGGCTAAATAGTGCTTAATGTTATGTAAGGTGCAACCGTGTTTATTGTCGGGACCCATCAATGCAGTATTGTTACTTCTGATAGCACTTTTAGGACTTGGTCTTGTGTGATAGCTGGAGGTCTGCCAACTGTTTGTAGATTTCTCAGCTTATCTATAGTTTTAAGCTAGTATGAAGGAATTTTCCTACAGACTGTGCATCCCATTCTTTTTGAAATAATACTTTAACCAACAGGATATATGATTGCCCTTCTCATCTCTCCATCATTTCCAGTGAAGTCATAGGTTCATATGTGAATACCAGGCTATCAGTCTACAGACTATAATAAGTCTAGCCAATAACTAGAGGTCAAAATTAAACCATGTACTTTATATCAGAGTGGAAAAGACCTTAACCATTATTCCAACCCCACTCTGCCATGTAGATGGTAACAATGCAGGCACTAGTAACACCTTGCTTCATATGAAATTTGTATGAAACTGACCACTAATTCATCTAATCTGCAGAAATATGTGATTCAGTTAACTCATGTTATGGTCTTCTGTTAATTGTTTGCAAGTATGTGTTCTGTTCCACTTCCGTATTACGGCATATGTGAATTATTCCAATTAATTCACTAGATATGATTGTTCATAGGTTCATAGGTTCATAGGTTCATACTAGGCTATCTGCCCTAGGGCATTTATAAGTCTAGCCAGAGTGTGTTTGGCTTTTGCCACCCATTTTAAATTAATTTTGCTCTGCCCTTTTTCGAGGTTAGTATACTGTGCCTCTGTCTAACAGTGACACAGAAGTGATACCCGGGGTAAACCTACGATCTCCCATCCACTCATCAAGATTCCTCTTGAAGAGAGTCAATGAGGGACTCTGCCTAACCTGGACTGAGATTTTATTCCAGAGTGAAGGGAGCCTGTGGGTTATGAATCTGTCCCTCCAGCATGTCCTATTTATTTCAGTGCTGAGGTTCAAGTCTCTCGAGCACGTAGCTCGATAGGATTTGGATTTTCTGAGGTGCAGCATGTCCATTAATTCCGGGTTGGACATGGCTTTATACGTCAGGCACAGATCGCCTCTGAGCAGGCAGTATGCCACTGAGTAGAGCTGGAGTTTCTTTAACCAGGCAGCATATGGCATCTGTTTGAGCCCTTTGATCCTCTTGGTGAGGTACTTTTGGGGTCTTTCCACTTGCTGCAGGTGTCTGGTAAGGTACATCCCAAAAGGGTCATTGTACTCAATTATGGGCCTGATGAGGGATGAGTAAAGAGGCACGATGACCTCCCCTGATCTAGATGTGAATCCCTTCATGATTAGGTGGGCTATATAAAATGTTTTTCTAACCACTTTGGCCATGTGGTTGTCAAATGAGAGATTGCTGTCAACTTGGGTCCCAGGTCCCTAATTACTTCTTCTGTACTTAATGGATTACCACCTATGTGGTAATTTGTGGGCACTTTGTTTTTGCCAGAGGGGATGACTATACACTTTTTGGCGTTTAGCTTGAGGCCATGGCTCTGGCACCAGTTGTCTGTTTCTATGAGGCCCTTTTGGAGGATGCTTGTGTCGACTGGAGAGTTGATTATGGCACCCAGTTTGCATTCATCTGCGAACTTGGTCAGCCACAGTCCTTCCATGTTGGCCTGTACCTCCGAGAAATATATACCGAACAAGAGAGGTCCCAGGACTGAGCCTTGTGGGACGCCACTTGTAACTGGTTTGGAGTCTGACATGGCTCCAGCAATTCTAACCATGTGGGTTCTGTCCTTGAGCCAGTTTGCAACCCATCTAGTGACATAAGGGTTTATATTTAAGCTGGTGAGCTTATCTATAATGCCCGAGTGGGGTATTGTATCGAAGGCTTTTGCGAGATCCAGGTAGGCTGTGTGGATCACCTTCCCCTTGTCAATGGCCTTGGTGACTGTTTCAAAGAAATCAACCAGGTTTAAGAGGCAGGATCTGCCCTTAACAAAGCCGAACTGGGTAGGATCCAGTGTCTGTAGGTCCCCAATATCTTTATTTATGAGGTCCATGATGATCCTTTCCATAGCTTTGCAGACCAAGCTAGTCAGGCTTATGGGGCAATAGTTTCCAGGATCCGTTGAGTCACCACCTTTGTGGAGAGGAACCACTATTGCTGTACACCACTCTTTGGGTACATATCCTGTAGTAAGGCTGAAATTGAACAGTAGTTTTATGTTTGGGTTTAGCTCTTCTTGGAGTTCATGTAGGATGCAGCCCGGGACACCGTCTGGTCCCATTGATGCTGTGTTTTTTGCTTTGGAGAGGGCGGCTCTTACCTGAGCATCTGAGATGTCAGAGGGGCAGCACTCTGTTGGGATAGATATTTGCCCTTTTGGTGGGGAGGGGGGGGTTTGCACTGAACCTGTCAGCTAAGATGTTGGCAATGTCTGTGGGTTCGGTCTATTTTTTGTCATTTTGGACTAATTCTGAGCATATCTGGGAATTCCCACCCAGATTCCTAACATAACTAAAGAAAGCCTTGTGATTATCCTTAGTGTCCTGTGCAATTTTTCTCTCGAAGCTGGCCTTAGACGATTTTATGAGTGCCCGTAGTTTTTGCTAATACTGATCAGAGATGCCTTCCCTTTTTGGGATTTTGCTCTATCATGTAGTAGCTTCCTCCTTCTATTGCATAGTTTGTTTATGGCTGGGGTCCACCAGACAGGACGTTTGCCTTTGGAGGATTGGGTATTGGTTTTATTTGGGATTGCATGATCCATGCATTCCTGAAGGTGTTCATAGAATGCGTTTATAAAGGATTCTGCGGTCTGGGCCGTATTTTCCACAGGCCCGGGGGCTTTGAAGGATTCCACCTCAGTTTTGAGGAGTGTGAAATTTGCTTTAGAGAAGTTTTTCACTGTGGTTTTCTGGGCAGGGGGTGGGGTCAGGATGTGACTATCCAATGAGATTAGTTTATGGTCTGATCTTACCAGTGAAGGATACACTTCTGGTCTGGAGCATAGAGTCCCCATGTTGGTGATGATCAGGTCCAGTATGTTTTCCCGTCTTGTAGGAGTGGTAACAAGTTGTTCCATAGCATTTGAGTTTATAAATTCTAGGAACCTTTGGGCTAGGGTGTTGGAGCTAGAGTAATGCTCCCAGTCTTGGGTACCCAGTGTTTGGGTAGTTGAAGTCGCCCAATATAATGGTGTTTGGAGAGACCTTCATATTTTCCAGTGTTCTCAGGAAGGCTGAGTGCGGTTCCTGGGTTTGGAAGGGTGGTCTGTAGCAGGCTATAAACTGGAAGGCAATTTTACCCACTGTTAGTTGCACATGGATAGTCTCTGATGCTTTGTGCTGTGCCACCAACCTGGAGGTGTGGGTATCTTTGACGGATATTGATACTCCCCCTCCTTTTGTGGTTCGGTCCAAGTTTTGGGGCTGAAAAGCATGGTATGAGGTATAACCTGGTAGTGATGGGGTGCTCTCGGGAGCCTTGAACCAGGTTTCTGTTACTGCACAGATATCGATGTTCTCCATGCTAAGGAGAGTTTCGAGTGTGTGCATCTTGAGGTTTAGACTTCTGGCATTGAGTAGCATTACTCTTAGTTTCTTATCCCTTGTGATACCTATGGAGGTGAGTTTGTCTTTTGAGCCTTGCCTAAAAAAGGCACTATGGAGGTAGCAAGAGCCTTTGCTAATATCCGAAAGCCCAGGGGTGACAGGTGCAAGCCGTCCCTAGCGAAGCATCGTGGCTTGTCGAGCATGTCATCCCAGGCTGACAGGCATTGGATCCCCTTTGAGTGACTTAAGCCAATTGTTGAAATTGATCATCTTGTCTTCATATTGTGGCATCATTCTTGGTCAGGGTAAGATGCTACTCAAGGTCAGGGTCATACCGGCCTGGGCTACATGCTCAGAGAGCTCCTCTATGTCTCTTTTCATGTAGTCCAGGGAGGTACGTCTCAGGTCATTCACACCAGCATGGACAATGATTGAGTCATATTTGTACTTGCCTTGGAGTGACCTGAGTGCTTGTGTTATGTGGCGGATCCTAGCGCCCGACAGGCAGCCCACCGTGTCCTTCTCCTTGTTCAGCCTGGTGAGCGGGACGTCAGTGTGCCAGACGATGGAGTCACCTATTACAAGTGTATCAGGTGTGTTGTTTAGCCTTAAGGGCTGTGACTGTTCGACACACTGGCTTTGTGAGCTATGTGTTGCACGTGTTTTGATTTGGGGTAGTGGTTGCTTGGGTGTCTGCTTTGCAGGTCTCTGCTGCTTAGGCAGATTTTTTGATTGTATTAAAAAATAATATGCCTTGGGCACCAGGGTTGCAGCAAAAAAAAAAAAACGACTCGGGATCAGTTAAATTGTTAACAAATACAAGTACCTACATGTCTAATACTGTATGTTTGTGAAAATTGTACCTGCATATCTCATAATGTATGGCATCCTGCATTCCTTTATACTTAGTAACAATGTATATAATAGTGTTATCTATGTCTATTAATAATGAGATATTAAGACACGGATTTGTAAAACTACTAATTACACAAAAAAAAAAAAACATTGGAGATTTTCTCCTCGGGCCTCTGCTAAAAAGGGGTCTTGTTTCGCCCAGTCAGGTCATTCAGGTCCACAAATGTAACTAAATAAATATTGCATTCTTTAAAACAGTTAGATTTTCACGGATGCTAGATTTTTCAAAAGTTAAAAGGTAACAACTCAGGAAGCAATAGGTGACAGAGAAGGCTGTAGAGAAAGACACAAAACAAGGGGCAGTAGCAGATGGACAAGCTGTCTAGTTGGTCAGAGTGTGTTCTAAGGCCACTCAGGAGCTAGAGTGTGCTAGTTGTAAGGAGAAAGTTCTGTGGCATGCACTGTGCTAATGGCTCAGTTCACCAGCATTTTTCAGTGCAGTGCACTGTAACAATACTTTGATATAATTAAAATTTAAATTCCATGTAGAATTTAGTGGGTAGGCAGATGTACCGGTATGTTAAACTTTATGTTGCTTGAAAATGGTTTTCAAGCACATAAGATAGTGCGAGAGACCAGCCATCTGTAAAATTATCTAGTTTATGATACTGCCATATCATAGCAATGGCCTTCCTTATCCTTTTAATTAAAATGTACCTTAAAATGAAACACACTTATACAGCCTTAAATGCAGTCATTTTTTTTCCAGTTCATTGCCACAGTGCTGAAAAAGCTGATTGCCTTTGTGCCAGGCTTTGTCTAATTGGTGGAAGAATTATTTTTTATAAGTTGCAGAAAAATGTGGTTCCCAGCAGTCAACAAAGTAAAGTTACTGATCTGTGATGGTTACAATTTCTAGTTCAACAAAATAACTGGCAAAACAGTAAAACCATTTAAAAAATGGGCTATAAGTGCTGTTTAAGGGTTTAGGGTTGAACCGCATACTTTTATTGTAGTTTTTACATTTCCAGCTGTTTACTTCCAAGCACATCTTATTTGGTAACATTGCTTTTGGAAGTATGTTTAGCATGCCAGTCAGTTTATATGTTCACTGCTACATGAACAGACTAGTGTACTGGCATATAGTCAAATGTATCCATTTTGTGGTTTCCATGGGGGATTTCGCAGGATAAAAATGAGTTGTGCTTCACAGCTGCATTTTCAAGATGAAATCTAGCATTTGTAAAGTAAACTGTGTCTGAGATTTTTCTTCTGAATCAACAGTATTCTTTTTATTTTTGGTTTTAAACACACTTTATTGAATTATCAATATCAATATATTACAAAAGTAATCAAACTGTATTGACACATTAACAAATATTATACTTCACATATATTGGTATATATCATATAACCTAAGCAAGATTACATACATTATTCAATTTCTACCCCTTTTTTAAACAAGAAACAACTTTATTAAACCATGACTTACGACACAGGCAATCATACATTTATATAAATGAAAACAAACCACACCAAAACAATCCTAGTTGTAAGCATTTTACATCACAAACCATACTGACACACTGCAAGTTGCAAACAATATACATCACTTATAATGTGCCCAATCATTTTCAGCTAAACATTACATAGCTCATTTAAGTTCTGCCTTCTTTTAAACATCATTCATCCCCTGTGTGTATTGTTCCCACAATTCACATTTTTTCCTTTGTAGTTTGCTCCTACCCTTTTCTAAAAATCTCAGTTGCAGTTGTTTTATCTCTGTTACTATATTCACTGCTTCTGATATAGCCGGTTTAGATTTTGATTTCCATTTTCTAGTAATTGCTTTTTTGGCAGCCACCATAATTAGACACAGCAAGGGCTTACCATGTCTAGGCAATTCCAATTCTGTATTATAGCTCAGAAAAATCATCTCCCTCATCATACCAATCTGCTCACCCAGCATCTCTGACAGTGTATCCCACAGGGAATCCTTAAAGTCCAGCAACACACCACACTCCCAGAAAACATGTTCCCAGTTACCTCTTTCTTCCCTGTTACATTTGCAATATTTACTGTTTACCTGAGGAAAAATTCTTTGGAGTCTACTTGGGGTATAAAAATATCTATATAAACATTTCCAATCAAAAATCCTAAATCTTCTAGATGTTGTTGCATATTTGGGAGACATATATACATCCTCCCATTATTTTAAGAGATATTTCAATCTTCTTCTTCTTCTTTGTCTTCTTATTTGCAATGGTGATGGACAGGTTGACAGACGAGATCAGACAGAAGTCCCCATGGTCTATGATGTTTGCAGATGACACTGTGATCTGTAGTGAGAGTAGGGAACAGGTGGAGGAGACCCTGGAGAGGTGGAGATATGCTCTAGAGAGAAGAGGAATGAAGGTCAGCAGGACTATGACAGAATATATGTGTGTGAATGAGAGGGGAGGATAGAGGAATGGTGAGGATGCAGGGAGTAGAGGTGGCGAAGGTGGATGAGTTTAAATACTTGGGATCAACAGTTCAGAGTAATGGTGAGTGTGGAAGAGAGGTGAAGAAGAAAGTACAGGCAGGATGGAGTGGGTGGAGAAGAGTGTCAGGAGAGATTTGTGACAGACGAGTACCAGTAAGAGTGAAAGGGAAGGCCAACAAGAGGGTAGTGAGACCAGCTATGTTATATGGGTTTGAGACAGTGGCATTGACAAAAAGGCAGGAGTCAGAGCTTGATGTGGCAGAGTTGAAGATGTTAAGATTTGCACTGGGTGTGACGAGTATGAACAGGATTAGGAATAAGTATATTAGAGGCTCAGCCCAGGTTGGAAGGTTTGGAGACAAAGCCAGAGAGGCAAGATTACATTGGTTTGGACATGTGCTGAGGAGGGATGCAGAGTATATTGGGAAAAAGATGCTAAAGATGAAGCTGCCAGGTAACAGGAAAAGAGGGAGGCCTAAAATAAGGTTTATGGATGTGGTAAGAGAGGACATGCAGGTGGTCGGTGTGACAGAGCAAGATGCAGAGGACAGGAAGAAATGGAAACAGTTGATCTGCTGTGGTGACTCCTAACGGGAGCAGCTGAAAGAAGAAGAAGAAGATATTTCAATAATAAGTATTTATAAGAAATATTTCAACAGTCCATTCAGCATATAAAGAAATAAAGACAGTAATTCCCCCAAGATTCAGCAGTACTCTGAGTGTCCACTGGCACAGAAATTATTGATGAGGGAAGAACACAGGCATGCTATTCCGGAGAGTATATCAGGGACTTAATATTAAATTATTGCAATATTGACAAACACTGTGTTAAATCCATACATTAATTTGACAGTTCCCTCAAGGTTGTGTGACATCAGTGGTGATTATGGTTAATAAGGGGGTGCAGGAGTGAAGCCAACTTCATGAGGTATGAAGCTTGCCCCCATATCTCCCCTATACCACCATACCTATGTGTGCCAACCCTAACTCTGCCCCTTACCCCAACCCCAACACCTACCAATACACAAGCGCAACACTAAAGCTTTCCCCTTCCCCTTCCTTAACCCTTAGTGTAATTGGCAAACACATATGCACAAGACACACACACACACACACACACACACACACACACACACACACACACACACACAACCCCAGTGCAGTAAGTTTGAGTGTAAATTTCAGCATTACTACCGACTCCCACTTGGATTGCATTCGTTGTTGCAGATTTCTCTAGTTCCTACACTCAGCAACTAATGCATGTAACCAGTTTTGACACAAAAACAGAATTCAGCAAGCTGTACATTCATTCAATAGTATTGATCCCGACTAAGCTACATCAACTGGCACCAGTGCAACATAAAGGATTACCAGCTTTTTATGCGCCCAAGAAAAGGATGCCAAGAAATTCGCCTTGAGAGTGAACCTTGAGAGGTGACATCAGAGGGAGCTATGTCAAAACAATGAATTACCATAACATCTACTCACATAAAAGTGAGATGATATTGCTGAAAATTTTAATTAACAAACTCCTGGAACTGCATATTTCGCCTCCAGGAAACTAACCACTTGGCTACCATGGCGAACCTTGCCCTTTTCTCCACTGTAGTGTGATCTCGGAGTTGGTATATTTAGTTGGGGCAGTGCAGCCCCCCACATGGGGGTTTGGGGGGGGTAAAGTCCTCCACTTTGGTGGGTTTAATTTTGTTTCAGTTTGTGTTTTACTTATTGGTGGCCAAGTGGTTATTTTCCTGGAGGTGAAATACGCTGTTCTGGGAGATCATTCATTTAAGTTTTTGGCAACATTGTCTTGCTGTTATGTGAGTCAATGTTGTGGTAATTCATTGTTTTGATATTGATCTCTTCAGACATCCAAGTGGAGAACACATAATGAAAAGTTATGATCAGTGACCTGATTCTAAGTTTGTGTAGTGCATAGACAAAGTGTTTTACCAGCATTTAAAGTCAGTAAAGCACTTATCTCTGTCAAACATAAAGCAACATACCTCTCAACTTCTTTTCTTAAGGATTCTGGACAAATCAACAATAACAACAGGACAAAGGGTGAAAATCAGGGACAGTTTGTACATTTTCTTTTCCACTTAAAATGTTAATAGAACAACAGATGCTGTATTAATATGCATTAAGTATGAAACTCTCACATCTGGCTTTACTGAATGACTATAATCATCAGTGATTTAACAGAAAATAAAAAACTATGAATGACAGTGTAAAAACATGAAACAAACTCAGAGACAGTTGAGAGGCATGGTCAGCAGGCAGAAACAAAATTGGTTTACCTTCTGCCTCTGGTTTTTACTGGCTAACACTGTCCATTATTAATGCCAATTGTTATGCATCCCAACTACTGATTGGATTGCACTCTAGGGAAAGTGTAAACTAGTTTATCTTTTTCCCGGTATCAGAGTATTATCTTTGTGCTTTATGCTCCACATAATTATTATTCACACAGTAGGACAGTTTCCTCCAGTTTCTCCTGCTAATCTAGTTGATATCGGCATCCTGAGACAGTGTAGCAATTGTCTCTTGTACAATGACAACCCTCTACTACTGATACTAGTAAACTGTGAGAGATGCAATTACATTAAAAGCCTAGAGTCTATGCTCTCTCCCTCACAAGCCAGTATAACTGGCACTGAGAAGGTTGTCTTCACAAACACAACACCCCAAACATCATCCACACCCACTCATGTGGAGGTTTTTAACAAAAACATACCCATACAAAAGAGACCTCTGAGACAAAAACACATGCAAACTCCACAACCTACCACACCACACACCCACACCACACATAGTCCACACGCATGTGTCTCACATCAAGGATTAGCCATAAACCCAATATATTAATCACAGGAGACTCCATTGTGAGATACACAGATGTGTCCCTCACCAGGCTAGATAAGGAGAAAGTCATGGCAAGTTGTTTGTCAGGTGCCAGAATGCACCACATCACCCATGCACTCAAGTCCCTCAACAAGTACTGCTATGACTCTGTCATAGTCCATGTTGGCGTGACTGACTTGAGATGTACCTCCCTGGATTATATGAAGAGAGACATGATTGAGCTCACTGAATATGTCCCAGGCAGGTATGTTGCTAGCCTTAAGCAGCATTCTACCATCACCCAGAATGATGCCTCAATACAAACAGAAAAATGATTGACTTAGTTTCTGGTGTCATTCTAAGGAGATCCAGTACATGTCGGCCTGGGAAGACATGATTGACAGACCACGATGCTTTGCCAGAGATGGCCTGCATCTGTCTCCCTTGTGCTTCAGGCTCCTGGCAAAGGCTCTTACCTCTCCCATAGTGCCTTTTTTAGGTAATGTCTTGAAGTCAAAACTACCAAAATGAGACTGTCATCTAAATGCAATTTAAAAGGTCATGCTGCTGAATGCTAGGAGTATTAACATGAAACTGCACATTGGAAGGTGCTGACATTTGTGCAGTCACAGAAACCTGGTTCAATGTTGCAGAGAGCACCCCAGCCTTACCAGCTTACTCATCCTATCATAGATACAGACCCCAAACTGAGGGCAGTGAAGCCAAAGGAGGTGGTGTTTCAATATATATTAAAGATATACACACCTCCGGACTGGTCAAACAGTATGACGCACTGGAGATGCTCCAAGTGCAGTTAACAGTTGACAAGACCCCTATTCAAATTATAGTTAGCTACAGGTCCCCAATGTTGACTTAGGACACCCACGCCACCTATCTTGACCTCCTCAAATCTATTAAGATTCATCTCTATACCCTTATCCTGGGCAATTTTAACTACCCAGCCATTGACTGGAAGAATGACTTGAGCCAGAACACAAATGCTGAAAGATTCATTGACTTTGTCAATGCCAATGTCTTTGACCAGCTAGTTGACACCCCCACATAAGGTGACAACATCCTGGACTTGGTACTAACCAACATAAAAAGGCACTGCAGCATCCCTGCAGTGTCAAAATTCCTGGTAAAATCAGATCACAAAGCGGTCACCTTCGAAGTCACCATCTCCCCTGACCTCCTCTCCCCAGCTAGGGTTAAACAAAAAAACTTCTCCAAAGCTGATTCCAACCTCCTGAGGGAAGGTCTAAATAGCTTCACAGCCCCCCAACAGTAGGAACTGGCACTAATGTCCAAACCTACACCAAAATACTATATGACCATTTATATAAATGCATGGATTCAGCAATACCTGACAGGACAAAGTCCTCCTCCTCAAGGAAGAGTAAATCTGTCTGCTGGACATTGGCTATAAATAAACTCTACAACAAAAGGAAAAAAAATGCTGTCCAGGACCCAGAAGGAACAGGTGCCAAATAAGAAGCAATCTCTCCTTGGCCTAAACAGGAAAATAAGGGTATTAGTGAAGTTCTCCAAAGCAAACTTCAAGTCCAAATTAGCCACATCTACTACAGACAATTATAAAGCCTTCTTCACATACATCTGCAATGTAAGGAGGAAACACACAAATCTGCTCAGAACTGATGGTCAAGGACACCATGTACACAAGTGCCATGGATATAGCCAACCTGCTGTCTGACAGGTTCAGTGAAAATTTCACCCCCTCTGTCCTCCCCATCAGTAATCCAGGATATCCCCAGCACCTGCCCCCACCCATTATCTCTAGGGAACAAATCATTACCACCCTCTCAAAGACTGAAAACACAGCTTCCATGGAATCCGATAACATCCCAGGCTGCATCCTGCATCAACTCAGGCAGGAACTCACAGCACTATTAGGCATCCTATTCATCCTATGCCTGAGTACTGGCTTTGTCCCAGCCAAGTGGAGGATAGCTAATGCCATCCCTCTGCACAAAGTTGGAGCATCCACCGATGCAGGCAATCATAGACCCATCAGTCTAACTAGCCTGTTTTACAAGGCCATGGAACGCATTATCTTGGACCATATTAACAAGGACATCTGCAACCTCCAAACGCTTGATCCCATACAGTTTGGTTTTGTCAAGAGGCGATCATGCCTGTTAAATGTGTTAGACTTTGAGTCAGTCACCAAAGCCATGGACGAGGGGAAGATGGTGCACACCGCCTACCTTGACCTGGCTTAGGCCTTCGACACTATTCCCCACTCGGGCATAATAGATAAATTATCCCAGCTTGACGTAAATCCGTATGTGACTAGATGGTAGCTAACTGGCTCACTGATACAACTCATGCAGTCAAAATATGGGAAGCTACCTCAAGTAGTAGACCCATAATGAGCGGCATACTCCAGGGATGAGTCTTGGGGTCCCGGCTGTTTGGGATATACATCTCCAAGCTACAAGCCAAAACCAGAAGTCTGTGGTGGAGCAAGTTTGCAGATGACTGCAAGCTGGGTACTGTCATCAACTTCCCTAGTGATGCAGACATACTACAAGGGGGTCTCACCCAGACAAATGATTGGTGCCAGAAACACGGCCTCAAACTAAACACCAAAACATGCATCATCATACCCTTTGGGGAGAGTGACATCTCTACAAATTATCTCATTAATAACAGCATTGTAAGCATGCATAAAAGTGGTTGTGAGGGAGTTGGGCACCCAAGTTGACAGCAATGTAACACTTGACCAGCATGTTGCCTCCATTGTACAGAGAGCTTTCTACATGGCTCACCTCATGAGTAAGGGTATTTCTTCAAGGAACAAGGAAGTCATAACTTCCCTGTATTCCTCCCTTATCAGGCCCATTATCGAGTATAACACCCCTTTTGGCATGTACCTTGCAAAGCACATGCAGTAGCTGGAGAGACCACAGAGGTTTCTGAGCAGAAGAATCCAGGGCTTCAAAAATCTATCCTATACAGATAGGCTAAAAGCCCTTCCCTCTACTCTGTCTCATACAGACTCCTCAGAGGTGATCTATGTCTGGCATGCAGAACAATCTCTGACCCCATCTTGATAAAATTGCTGCATATTTGGAAGCCAAACTCCACTCGTGTGACCCACACATGACCCACACACAAAACCTCAACTTTTTCTGGGACATCAATAGGACTTGCTGGAGGGACAGATTTGTCTCCCAGAGACTTCCCCATCTGTGGAATAGACTTCCTGTCCACATCAAGCAAAGTACTTCATTATCCTTCCTTAAGAGGAATCTGGATGACTGGATGGTAAATAAAAAATACACTCCTGGGATTCCACCTGTGTCCCTGCTGGACAGGGGCATCGGGTGCTGACTTGTGGGAACATGAGCTAATTTATTGGCTAAGCTTATAATGGCCTCAGGGTCAGTAGCCTAGTAACTTGCTATGATCCTATGATCCTATACTTTTGGAATTAATTAACTTCACAAGTAGCATTTTCATATTCACTGGTATTCAAAACGCATTGAGTGGAAGCAAGGAAACAATCTGTGGTATAGTCACTGAGCTTTATGTAATATGTTAGATTACTTAAAGGCATTTAAGAAATCACACATAAATCTGAACCATTTTACATTACCTGCTTGAAAAATTTGGTATAATGACATACAAAACTCTCACTTCTTTTAAAACTATTTTTTGAAATTCAGAAATAAATGTCTTCACAGAGGAATTAATCTACTGATAAGTTACTGAAAAAACTAGGCTGTGAAACTACATCCTTAACATTTACAAGAAACAACTACAACACTGATAAAGTAACATCAGCTTAACGTTTCCATACAGGAAATACCACTGACGTATAAAATAATGTGACATCTACACTTCGGCAGTGCAATGTGTTTTCTGTTTAATAAGAAAGAATGCATTTACAGGTTAAATCCTCTTCTACTGTTAGTGTCATCTGATACTGTCTGACCTCAAATGTTTATTTTCTGTTTCTCTGTAGCCCAAGTTATCATGTCATTACTGAAACTAACTGAATGTCTTTCGCTCTTATTGTTGCTTGTTAAGTATTGTCAGTAAAGAGCTGTAGTATTTTACAAACTACAAATATTTAAAATCACCCTCATTTGCATTTAACCATTTGTTACGTAAGGAAAGTGAACCGAGACATTTGGGCTTTTCTCATTTGCAACCAAGGCCAAAGGCCAAGGTAAGTGTTACATGTGCCTTTTACTGTGGCCAGTCACTAAAAACCGGTGGGAAGTGACAGGAAACCCGAATCCATGCAAAAAGTTTATGGGACTATATGATGTAAATGTAAACTCCACAAAAACATGAATTAGAAATCAAGGTCAAACTCTGGAATTATCTCCACAACTTTGAGAACACAATTCTATCCATGTCACCACCATGATCACCCGTTATAAAGTTATTTTTTAAGTAAAAGGTTTAAATGGAATCTATAAATTTAATGGCATCTCACTGAAAGATTACAGGATAAATAATCATGTTGCAAGAGCATTCTTCAATTAACAGAAAAAGAAAGAATTGACACATCCATATCTTTGCCTTTTACCAGTTTATGAACTAGCAATATGACTATAGATATTTGGCTTTACTCTGTTCTTCTGTTGAATATTTAAAAAAAATATATAATCTCACAACCTTTAAAAATAAATAAATAAATAAATAAATAAACAAACTAGGCTGAATGTCACAAATTTCAGAGACTGGTTTAGACTATATACTGTCCTTTCAGTCATCACTGTCTCATTTATATATGTAAAAAAAAGTCTTTCAGCAAGTTTAACAGTTGATGAGTACAGCTCCCTGAAGTATAGCAAATCGGAAACAGATGAGTAGGTCCCACAGTATGCCTGTGTAATCTTTTAAAACGTATTTTGACAAGTATTTTAGAGCCTCTCTGAAGATACATAGGGGTTGCTTAATGTTTCCTTCTCACCTTTGTCTTCATAACGAAGCATAATGAGAGATTCAGCAAAATCTGCCGCCTGAAATGCACACTCAAGTATATAATTAAGATTGTCTGTGAGAATTGGAGTAATCTAATCCTATAAATCAGAACAAACCGCAAAGGGAAGCTTAACCAGCTTTACCGGTGTCTTACTTTTCTAAGTTCTGCTAACCCTGCCTTTCTACTCTGATACAGCCTGCATTAAACTATTTATTTTTTCTAAGAATAAATGACATTATTACAAAAATACTGGTTAAGTCTGTACTGTATCCTCCTGTGTCACCCCAGTGTTATCCTGTAAGCTGGCAAAGGTAACCCATTCTTCCGTATGAGAATTTTGTCCAGTGCTAATAAAGTCTACAGCTACATTAATATGTAATGTGTATTCAACACAATTTATAGATAGTTGTCATAGATGCTATGCTAAGCCCTTTCTTTTCAGAAAAGTGCCTTAGTTACCCTACCAGTCCATGTACATTCCTGTGAAATATCCTGTATCGTACAAATCAATTGAATTTGGCAAATCTGTTTAATTCCTATTGCTGTCTGAACATTTATAAATTAACTTGGATCAAGACAAACATACTGTTTAAAAACAGAGCTTTGAGATACAAATGATACAGTCCTAAAGCAGCAGAGAAAGAGAGAGAGAGAGCGAGAGAGAGAGAGAGACAAAGATAGAAACAGACATACAGACAGAGAAGATAAAACATGCTGCAGTTTTGATTGTCTTCATAAATAACAGAGGACAAGGATTTACGTAGCATGTAAAACAGTAACTCACCATCTGGTGCTGTCACGAAACACTGTGTTATAAAAAATTGTCTACATGGAAATCACTTCACACTGGATATCAACCCACATAAACAACTTGCTACAAGCAATGCATAATCAATGTATAATCTGTTAAAGGTTTCTAATAAAATGAACTGGTATAATATTCTGTAGCTGATCCTAATGTCATCTGATATAATACCAACAAAGAAGACACCTGGGTATGGTTTTAAAAAAATGCCGAAGCATATTTTAAAAACATGTAAAATGCATTATATGATTATCACGCCAGTTGTAATGCAGAGAGATGGTAGATGTTAAGTAATGCTTGACCTATCAGAGGCCAACTTGGCAGAACCTTAATGAAAATAATGCCTGACTGGTTAAAGTCAGGACTACTCTCATGCTAGAATAGCTAATTACTATTTTACAAAGGAGCTATTAAAGTACATTTTAACAATACCCTTGTTGTCAGGAACAGCCTTTGATTTGTATGTGCTGCCTCACAAAGGATTACAAAATTGCTGCTGTGTGGATGTCCTTTTTTTTTTTATTATTTTTTTTATTTTTCTTGTTTTACATCCTCCTTGTCCATTTTGTCTCAAAGAAGTAATTGGTGCCAAAATCATGAACTGAAACTAAATACCAAAAACTCAATATTGTATACTTTCGGAAGTCAGTTCAAGTCTTCCCTTCTTACTATCATCCACACAAAATTTTAGGCAGGTGATGAATCTCTCCATTAAATATAGATCCTCCAGTCAGACCCTCACTCTGCCTGCTAATCCCATTTGAGTATCCATCGTCCAGTATCTGTCGGTTTGGGAGGGCAGAGTCAAAAGACTATGTTGCTTTGCCAAGGATGGGCTACACCTCTTCCTGTTAGGCTTTCGGATATTGGTTAAAAGTTTATCCATCCCTTAGAGCCTTTTAAGGCAATAACAAAAAGACAAAATTGTCAACATAGTGAAAAAGTCTACAAGCAACCTTAAGATGTAAGTGTTCAATGCTTGGAACCTAAACAAAAAATGCAATAACCTTTAAGTCCTACTCACTCTGCAGACTGTAGAGATCTGTGCCATAACCGATACTTGATTTAAAGTTGTAGAAAGTACTCTGGAAGTGCAAGGCTATAGTGCCTTCCACTCATTTAGACCAATAACAGAACAGACAGGAGCTAAAGGTGGAGATGCCTTGATCTACATTAGCTGCAAACATACCTCTAAGTTGGTTAAACTGGATGATGCCATGGAACTCATCCACATGCAAGTCACCATAGATGACTCTGTGCTGTTTTATGTCCTTCTCTGTTGGCTTATTCATTGTGTGTCTTCCGCCATTAACTTTAGCTTGCCACTGCTGTCCAAATTCAGCAGCTAACCTGGCAATCATTGGATTCTGGTTGGTGTTGCCAAAAAAGGAAATAAAAGAAGTTTTTTTTTCATCATTATGTAAAATGAATAACATAATGTCAGTGCAATATAAATATTAAAAATATATTTTGTAGATTTATAAGACAGTAATATTTCTTGTACATTGTCAAAAGGTCAAAAGAGGGGTCCATAGGTTGCAGTTAATTTTGCAGTCAATTACCTCTGTACCATCATGCACCCACTTCAAAACTTTACTAAAGGTGCACCTAAAAACATGCTGTCTATGCCCTTGCAGCTCCCACTCTAATATCACCCACCCCATCCAACCACTACCTTTCTTTCCACCCCACTAACTGCCTTGATTATAGCAAGCTCAGATGCTCATAAGCCTAGTGCTTATTATACAGCAGGAACTTCTTATTGTAACATTTGTTAATGTCTGTTATGTATTTCGCAGATAAAGATTCTACTTGTCTACTGATGTACTATGTTCTTCATCTGTAAATATGTTGTAATTAATTGCTATGTTAAATTGTTAATCGCTATGTAATCCAATGTAACTACTGTCTGTCTGTTTATTTTAACTGTGGAGCTTTTCTCCCCGGGCCTCCGCTGAAAATGGACCTACGTCCAGTTGGACACTCCTGGTCAACAAATGTAAATAAATAAATAAATAAATAAATTTAAAATTAGATTGACAGTAGCATGACTGTATCAGTCTTCTTGTGGTGACATTGATTACTTTTAGCAAGCAGGCTTAACTCACTCATTTGAATATCTCAGTTTCTGTAATGTGAACATAAGTTACACCCACTCACCATCAGTAAAGAACTCTATCTAAATGAACTACCCCTAAACCTAAAATTATTTCCCTAATTCTAACTCTAAATTTCTCTCCCTAACTCTATCCCTAACCCAAAATTCCATCTTTAACTGTAATTCTAAAACTCCACCATTAACTCAAAAATCTCCATCTCTAACTCTAAATGTAAAACACCTTTACTAACAAGGAACATGTCAAGTTGGCAAAGTTAATTTTAGTGAATGTAAAATATTCAAAGGCTGTTTGTTAAAACTTATTTCACCAATAAGGGAATTTGTCTCTTTCTCCAGTGTTGTTCAATGCCAGAGTTGGTATATACAGTCTAGGGGGGGGGTGTCTCCATGATGGTTAGCATAGAGGCGCTTGCCCCCTACAAAAATCTTTGTACTGTTTTTGCTGAAGGTAGTTTCAGCAAGAGGCTTTTGAGTTTTCTACCTTCTCTGAAACTGTCTTCAACGAGTCAGCATGATTCCCACTAACTCTAACACTGAAACTCCCTCAACTTTAAAACAACATCATTAATCCTAACCCTAAAATTCCATCCCTAATCTAACCCCAAATGATCATTCCTAACTCTAACCCTAAAGCTTCAGCCATAACCCTAAATCTTCCTCATTAGCCCTACTAAAATCTGTTATAAACCTTAACCCTACTGTATAATGTCAGTGGCACAACAGGTAGCACACTCACATTTGGTGTAGAAGGCTGGGGGTTCTATTCCCATAACAGGTAGATCAATTGCTGACATTGCAATACAGTATAATGGGGATGTTTCTCTCCTGAGTGTGTCATACTTCAGATGAGATGTTAAACTGAGGCCCCATCTGCTTGAGCTGGTGAAAGCTCACATGGAGACAAAAGATCTCATGGCACCTATTGAAAAGCTTAGTGGGGAAATTCCAGACACCCTGATAAAATTTCCCCTAGTAGAATACATGTCATATAAGATTTCCCCTTAAAAGAGGATACTAGCCTACTAGGACTTACTGGTGAACAAAGGATAAATAAATAAAGCTTCAATTCTAACCCTACCTCTATAGCCATAACAGTAAAACCTTCTGACTAAACTTTCTTCCAAATACAGAAATAGCACGTCCTCTGGCTGCATGCCGTAAGTGACCATCTCTTCTATATTTCCATCTTATTTTGTAACTCTTAAAAATTACATATTTAATATTAGGAATATTTTGTGCTACTCCATATAAATAAACTCTTTCATTTATCAATGATTCTATTGCACCACTCTGAGCAGTTTTGGAGGTAGCCCTATTATCACTAGTGCAGTATATCACCCATCGCAGTCTTAGAAACCTGTTTTTGGTCCTCTGCTTTATAAGAAACACATTTCTGCCTTTTAGTTTATCTGCTGAAGGAGATCAGTAGAAATTTGCCTTTCTGTAATGCATTTCCATTCTGTAACAACATGCCTACCCCTCCTACAGTAAGAAAAGAGGTAATTGAATTCAGTCAGGTGATTGTATGCTGGAAGGAAAACAGAAATGTTATTAAGGACAGCAAAAATGGAAAGGGAGCTGAATTTAGAAATGATTCCTATTTTGAAATGACAACAGTGCAGAATATGTGCAAAAATGCTGAAGTATGTGTCCTCTCTTCTTACCTTCTGAAGTATATTACAAAAGGGGAATTCTCCATTTCAGCTTAGTACAGTAATTAAAAAAAAATGCAGCATGCATTTCCAATCCAGTGACATTCACAAGTATGAAGCTGTTACCAAATATGTATTAATACTCACGTCTATCTTTCTTCATTGGGTACAAATGAATCTGCTTCTTTAGAACAGAGGTCAAGTCTATCAAGGGAATATTAGTGTATTTACTTTAGAGGACTTAAAGACGTCTGAAATAAGATGCTGCCATGATAAATTGTATATAAGATCTGTGAGAAGGGCTGACAGTGTTCTGAAGCAGTTTCATTTATTAGGTACCAGAAAAATATTATTACACAGAATTCAGCAATAATGCACATCTACCATATCACACTAGGCTACTTTCCTTGACATATATATTTTAACATTTTACTTGTTGATAATTCTGTCATCATAGGCATATTTTTGAAAGTCTAAATGCATTTCATCTCCACTTCAGTTATATGCAAGTATTTCCTGGATTAACTGAGTAGAGTGTACTAGTGGAATTTTGTTTCTCCATTTATCGCCATAGGTTTTTACCATATTCCTTTGCTGAATGTTTGTTTCTTTCGGTTTTTCCCGGTTAGGGGTCGCCACAGCGGAACTCCGGTCCGCTAATGATTGGCAGTAGATTTTTGACATGCTGGCTTGCCAGGCCTAATGAACAAGCTTCAACGAAGGAACGCCCATTCACGCATTTCGCCACACAGAAGACGCTCTAACTGAGAATCGAACAGGCAACATCTAACTGTGAGGCGACAATGCTACCGCAGCACCACCACCGCAGTACTCCATTGCTGAATGCTATACACAATCAAAATGCCAGCTCCTCGATCTCCACAAACATAATATCTTAGAAATGACATATGGCCTCTTCTTGTAAAGTATATTTTGGCTGCCTTTATACACGTTTCCTGAGGGCTTTAAAGCAATGCACATCTATTGATATGCTTGTTTGCAGAAATGCAGTGTTGCTCGGTAACTGCTTTTTGTGAAGCTGGTTATCATTTCAATTGCCAATAGTACATCATTAAAATTGCTCTGTTATGGCTGTGTGCAACAAAAGGTGGGATTTGTATATCAAAAGTAAGTTGTCACTGTAAATTTGTAAAGGATGTAATATAGTGCTATAGCACAGCAACAATTTGTATGTGTGCGTGTGTGTGTGTGTATGTGTGTATGTGTGTGTGTGTGTGTGTGTGTGCGCGCGTGTGAGCGCGTGTGCGCATATGTGTGCGTGTGTGTGTGTGTGTGTGTGTGTGTGTGTGTGTGTGTGTGTGTGTGTGTGTGTGTGTGTGAGTGGGTATCTACATATGTGTTTCTGTTATCTTGTAGTAAAATACTAGAATGTTTTTAAAATGTAAATGCTCACAACCTGACTGAATTAAGAAACATACATCCCTTAAAATATGTTCTAAAGCACAAAACCTTGAGGTATAAATTTGGGTTGCATGGCTAGCCTTATAAAGGCCCCGGCTGTTAAAGAACCTATGACAATGATGCTTATCAAGGTGCTCCAAGGTCACCACTAAAAAGACATCATCTTGTCTAGTGACTTCACCTATTTTAATTATTTATTTAATTAATGTGTACCAACACAGTATGTAAATAGATCCTAGAACCATTTTCAGCCATGACTGAGGTGCTGTTGTGCAGTTTAGTCCATGTAATACAGGACTGGTTTAGACAAATTAAAGTATAAACAAATATGACGTACAAATGAGGGTGAAGCACAGCTGTGAATGCAGTAAGCTTCAGGTTCACAATGACAGAGCTATGAATGGTTAATCCTGTAATTATTATATCAAGTAATATTACAGTATATGTTGCAATGTTATATCTCTCTTTGCTGTATACAAACCTGTGTCTATTTCTAATGCATGGTCAACACTGTGTAGACCTATACAAGCTATGTACATGTTCTGTTTCTAAATGATATTTATGCAAGCTATTGTAATTGGTTTTTCTGTCATGCAGCTATACTTACATATCTATATTTTATATTTCTTCTGATATCATGTAACTATATTTTCTATATGTATGTCAAAACTGGTGTTAAATGTGAAGCCTTTCTCCCAGGGCCTCTGCTAAAAAGGGTTTTATCTCAATCTGGATTTCCTGGTAAACAAAGATAACCAAATAAATAACAGTACATAAGAGTTATGCAATATTTATTAATCTAGTTTAACCTGGTAAACTAAGAAATAAATTAAATAAATAAACACTTCAGTAGAAGTAGTACCTTATTGCTTGTACAAATTCCTCTTGCTTCCTATATCCAACTTGTCCCACAGAAGGTTGTGTCTCCTTTTCCTGAACACAACTGCTTACAGACTTATATAGCATAAAACAAGTGCTTTAGTACCACAGCAAACTTTACAAAGGCTGGGGGAGATTAGCATATTCCAAAACAGCAGATACGCATGCAAAAGAAACACACATACACATCATGACTCTCGGTGTCTTAGGTCAAGAATCAAGGACAAAGCCAAAACACAATGTGGGACAGACACCCACATACAGTCTCAGATTTCAAATATTGCTTTTATATATTTAGAAAGTTACCTAGAATAACAGGTTTTGCATTAGCATGCATTTTCTGAGGGGTATGAAGTTTGAAACACAAGTACACGTCATTATTTGCTGACACAAATCCTGACCAATTTGCCAGAAAATCACAAATTTTATGAATAACATACAAAATATGTAAGGTAAAACCAGGGGTATTCTGTGAATTTAGTGATGTATGGTACAGATGCTGGGGTGGGGATAGGACACAGGACACATCTAAATAAATGTTGTAGTGAGTAGTAAGAAAATTGAAGTCATTCTGGTGCATTAGTGGATTGAAAACTGATACTGAATTTAAGAATCCATGAGAAAGAAGTAAATCAGTTCTGAGGATGCATACAGGGAGATGGACTATTATGTGCTTAGGATTTATATAGGATTGATATCTTAATGAACAGGCAGGGAAATGCACTTAGTAGGCTGGCTAGGTGTTTCTTATCTGTTCTCAGAGTCTACTATTCTGTATTTCTGTTGAACAGGATTACATCATTCTTTTTGAGATACAGCAGATCATTAGCAAGCAATATTAGGATTACTTACCTGGCAGGATATTCAGAATTTGATGCTGAACTACTTCAGATATTAATATTTATTCATGTGCTTGCTTGCTTTTGACCAGGTTACTTCCCATGGGTTTTTCTTTCCCACTGGAGAAAAGAGGTGGTATTTGTATGTGAAAATGTGGTTGGCTCAGCACCCTATGCATCTAAAGTCTTATACAATGCATTCAAAAGATCTTATTTTGGACAGGGCACTTTCTTTATTACTTGCATAGAGCCTTTATTGCAATATGGATTATGCATACATAACAAAGCAGAACTACATTTTTATAAATAAAAGAATAATTACTTGGTTTGAACAGAAGCTGGCATTGCTGCTTAACAGTGGTTGGTTTTCTGTTTCTAGTCCAGACTTTTGCATGATCTATTTGCATTCCTGTGGAGTTTTTGCCAGTGGCAATGGTTTGTTTCCTTATCCCAAAGACATGCCAGTACGTTAAAATCTGATGTTCCCATATATATATGTATTTCTGTGCGGTTCTGTGTAATTGTGATAAGTAAAAGCTCCAAAGTGGTTTCAGTATTTGGGAGTAAAAAGTTAATGCAAAAATATTTTGCAGGGGTGCAAAATCCCTGCACCCCCATTGTGAAGTACTGCTCTCCCCAACGCATGCTACTTGTGTATGCCAACTCTGTGGTCATGGTACCCCAGGGAAAGGGGAAATTCCTGGTAAACTGGAAATTCATTCTTCCAAGGAAAAGATGGTTAGTCACATGGTAGTGATGCCACAAAGGATGCCTGATTTCTTATCTTGGACGCCATTCTGTAATGTATTTGTCACTTTTTTTACATTATTATTTAGTTTTTGGAGTAGGCTCCACAGTCTGGTGTTAACTGCTCCAGCAGTGCATTCCAGGTAACGGCCTTCAAATAGAAGTGTACCAGCCATTTTCTTGTTGACAAGATCAGTGTTATTCATATATCATCTATAAGAAACAATACATAATGACAGGTCCTGAAGCCTTTCTGAGTACCTCATACTTCTAGCAGTATGCTTTTTCAAGTAAGGAATCCTTAAATCTACTTAGGTTCTTTCAGATGCTTTTTTGAATGTTACAAACTGCCAAATTATATTTGATAATGGAGCTGATCATGAGGTCTAAGGAGATAATGTGGTCATCCTGGATCCCAATAGATATGCTCTTTAGAAATAGCTGGTCTACAAAACAATCTTTCTGACTTTGGTAGAAATGCACTGGTCAAAGCTGTCTGCTGTCGCTCCTAGATCTTTAATGACAATGTCATTTTTTTATGATTTGACCACTTTTTTGCAGTCATGATTTACATCCCTTTTTCCAAGTCTTATGATGCTACATTTACTAATATTAAAGGTGCGATCAGTAATACTGCATTAGGTTTCCGTAAAGCAGGTTAAACCAGCACAGTAGCATGGGTGGGGCAAGAGCGGCAACTGACCTGGTTGCAAAGTGTTGGGGACATGATCAGTCGATCCCGATATTTTATGCAGTTCCAGCTTTTGCAGTCATTCCATGTATTGTCTAAACTACAGCAGCTGCTGGCTACATTGTAGTAAACAGCTTGCTATTCCCATGTGCCTCTGATACTAGAGGTTTGAGAGGTCACTCATAGGTTCATAGGTTCATAGGTTCATACTAGGCTATCTGCTCTAGGGCATTTATAAGCCTAGCCAGAGTGTGTTTGGCTTTCGCCACCCATTTTAAATTAATTTTGCTATGCCCTTTTTTGAGGTTAGTATACTGTGCCTCTGTCTAACAGTGACACAGAAGTGATACCTGGGGTAAACCTACGATCCCCCATCCACTCATCAAGTTTCCTCTTGAAGAGAGTCAATGAGGGACTCTGCCTAAACTGGACTGGGATTTTATTCCAGAGTGAAGGGAGCCTCTGGGTTATGAATCTGTCCCTCCAGCATGTCCTATTTATTTCAGTGCTGAGGTTCAAGTCTCTCGAGCACGTAGCTCAATGGGATTTGGATTTTCTGAGGTGCAGCATGTCCATTAATTCCGGGTTGGACATGGCTTTATACGTCAGGCACAGATCGCCTCTGAGCAGGCGGTATGCCACTGAGTAGAGCTGGAGTTTCTTTAACCGGGCAGCATATGGCATCTGTTTGAGCCCTTTGATCCTCTTGGTGAGGTACTTTTGGGGTCTTTCCAGTTGCTGCAGGTGTCTGGTAAGATACATCCCAAAAGGGGCATTGTACTCAATGATGGGCCTGTTGAGGGATGAGTAAAGAGGCACGATGATCTCTCCTGATCTAAATGTGAATCCCTTCATGATTAGGTGGGCTATATAAAATGTTTTTCTAACCACTTTGGCCACGTGGTTGTCAAATGAGAGATTGCTATCAACTTGGGTCCCCAGGTCCCTAATTACTTCTTCCATACTTAATGGATTACCACTTATGTGGTAATTTGTGGGCACTTTGTTTTTGTCAAAGGGGATGACTATACACTTTTTGGCATTTAGCTTGGGGCCATGGCTCTGGCACCAGTTGTCTGTTTCTATGAGGCCCTTTTGGAGGATGCTTGTGTCAGCTGGAGAGTCGATTATGGCGCCCAGTTTGCAATCATCTGCGAACTTGGTCAGCCACAGTCCTTCTGTGTTGGCCTGTACCTCTGAGAAATATATACCGAACAAGAGAGGTCCCAGGACTGAGCCTTGTGGGACGCCACTTGTAACTGGTTTGGAGTCTGACATGGCTCCAGCAATTCTAACCATGTGGGTTCTGTCCTTAAGCCAGTTTGCAACCCATCTAGTGACATAGGGGTTTATATTTAAGCTGGTGAGCTTATCTATAATGCCCGAGTGGGGTATTGTATCGAAGGCTTTTGCGAGGTCCAGGTAGGCTGTGTGGACCACCTTCCCCTCGTCAATGACCTTGGTGACTGTTTCAAAGAAATTGTCCAGGTTTAAGAGGCAGGATCTGCCCTTAACAAAGCCAAACTGGGTAGGATCCAGTGTCTGTAGGTCCCCAATATCTTTATTTATAAGGTCCATGATGATCCCTTCCATAGCTTTGCAGACCAAGCTAGTCAGGCTTATGGGGCGATAGTTTCCAGGATCCGTTGAGGCACCACCTTTGTGGAGAGGGACCACCATTGCTGTACGCCACTCTTTGGGTACATATCCTGTAGTAAGGCTGAGATTGAACAGTAGTTTTATGTTTGGGTTTAGCTCTTCTTGGAGTTCATGTAGGACGCAGCCCGGGACGCAGTCTGGTCCCATTGATGCTGTGTTTTTTGTTTTGGAGAGGGTGGCTCTTACCTGAGCATCTGAGATGTCAGGGGGGCAGCACTCTGCTGGGATAGATATTTGCCCTTTTCGTGGGGAGGGGGGGGAGAAGTTTGCGCTGAACCTGTCAGCTAGGATGTTGACAATGTCTGTGGGTTCAGTGTATTTTTTGTCATTTTGGACTAATTCTGAGCATATCTGGGAATTCCCACCCAGGTTCCTAACATAACTAAAAAAAGCCTTGTGATTATCCTTAGTGCCTTGTGCAATTTTTGTCTCGAAGCTGGCCTTAGACGATTTTATGAGTGCCCGTAATTTTTTGCTAATACTGATCAGAGATGCCTTCCCTTTTTGGGATTTTGCTCTATCATGTAGTAGCTTCCTCCTTCTATTGTATAGTTTGTTTATGGCTGGGGTCCACCAGACAGGATGTCTGCCTTTGGAGGATTGGGTCTTGGTTTTATTTGGGATTGCATGATCCATGCATTCCTGAAGGTGTTCATAGAATGCATTTATAAAGGATTCTGCGGTCTGGGCCGTATTTTCCACAGGCCCGGGGGCTTTGAAGGATTCCACCTCGGTTTTGAGTAGTGTGAAATTTCCTTAGAGAAGTTTTTCACTGTGGTTTTCTGGGCAGGGGTGGGGTCGGGATGTGAATATCCAGTGAAATTAGTTTATGGTCTGATCTTACCAGTGAGGGATACACTTCTGGTCTGGAGCATAGAGTCTCCATGTTGGTGATGATCAGGTCCAGTATGTTTTCCCCTCTTGTGGGAGTGGTAACAAGTTGTTCCATAGCATTTGAGTTTATAAATTCTAGGAACCTTTGGGCTAGGGTGTTGGAGCTAGAGTAATGCTCCCAGTCTATGTTTGGGTAGTTGAAGTCGCCCAATATAATGGTGTTTGGAGAGACCTTCATATTTTCCAGTGTTCTCAGGAAGGCCGAGTGGAGTTCCTGGGTTTGGGAGGGTGGTCTGTAGCAGGCTATAAACTGGAAGGCAGTTTTACCCACTGTTAGTTGCATATGGATAGTCTCTGATGCTTTGTGCTGTGCCACCAACCTGGAGGTGTGGGTATCTTTGACGAATATTGATACTCCCCCTCCTTTTATGGTTCGGTCCAAGTTTTGGGGCCGAAAAGCATGGTATGAGGTATAACCTGGTAGTGCTGGGGTGCTCTCGGGAACCTTGAACCAGGTTTCTGTTACTGTACAGATATCAATGTTCTCCATGCTAAGGAGAGTTTTGAGTGCATGCATCTTGAGGTTTAGACTTCTGGCATTGAGTAGCATTACTCTTAGTTTCTTATCCCTTGTGATACCTATGGAGGTTGGTTTGTCTTTTGAGCCTTGCCTAAAAAAGGCACTATGGGGGTAGCAAGAGCCTTTGCCAATATTCAAAAGCCCAGGCATGAAAGGTG
The DNA here is from genome assembly GCF_019279795.1 of Protopterus annectens. Taxonomy (NCBI): domain Eukaryota; kingdom Metazoa; phylum Chordata; order Ceratodontiformes; family Protopteridae; genus Protopterus; species Protopterus annectens. Next base: position 703,405,577 of record NC_056748.1, read on the forward strand.
CAAGCCATCCCTAGCGAAGCATCGTGGCTTGTCCAGCATGTCATCCCAGGCTGACAGGCACTGGATCCCCTTTGAATGACACCAATACTTAAGCCAATTGTTGAAATTGATCATCTTGTCTTCATATTGTGGCATCATTCTTGGTGAAGGTAAGATGCTACTCAAGGTCAGGGTCATACTGGCCTGGGCTACATGCTCAGAGAGCTCCTCTATGTCTCTTTTCATGTAGTCCGGGGAGGTACTTCTCAGGTCATTCACACCAGCATGGACAATGACTGAGTCATATTTGTACTTGCCTTGGAGTGACCTGAGTGCTTGTGTTATGTGGCGGATCCTAGCGCCCGACAGGCAGCTCACCATGACCTTCTCCTTGTTCAGCCTGGTGAGCGGGGCGTCAGTGTGCCTGATGATAGAGTCACCTATTACAAGTGTATCAAGTGTGTTGTTTAGCCTTAAGGGCTGTGACTGTTCGGCACACTGGCTTTGTGAGCTATGTGTTGCACGTGTTTTGTTTTGGGGTAGCGGTTGCTTGGGTGTCTGCTTTGGAGGTCTCTGCTGCTTAGGCAGATTTTTATTTAGAGCCTCCAAGTATGTTTTTGTGTCTTTATGTGTTTGGTTTGCTGTCGTGGTAGGTCTATGTGAGACTGGAATTGTAGTGAGTGTGGTTTCCTTTTCCTCCTGACTGGTTACGCCAGTAATGAGTTGAGAGAGCTTAGCCTCCAGTTTGGCTATATGGTTGCATCTCTCACGTGTTGGAATTTGTTGGGAGGAGGAGAGGGTTGTCTGTGTACATGAGGCAGTTGTAACATTGCCTCAAGATTCCCAGATTCACCAGCTGGACCGGAGAGGAGATTGACAACTGACTTTTGGACATGCTAGAATAGTATTGGGAATTCCTTTATAATTGAAAAAAAGGGCCAATGGGGAACAAGGTACTCAAGGGGAGTTTGTGAGGGTGTAGTGCTTTTAATTTTTTAGCGCTGACCTATATAATTGCTTTAGTGAGCAAGTGCCAGGTAACTTAAATGCAATGTGCTACAGGTAACTTAAATGCAAAAACGACAAACAGTAACTTTCATTCAAGTGAAACAAGGAAATAAGTACAGTAAGCAATGTAGATATCACTAGGGATCCACAGAAGCACTGAAAAGCCACGTTTTAGGTGGAATTAGCATTTCAGGGAAATAACAAGCAAACAAACAACAAGCATACAAACAAAGCTAGATTCAGCAGGCCTGGATCTAGTCTATGCTACAGCAAACAAGGTGTACCAATTTCAGTAAGAAACAGTTGAAATATGCAGGCACTATAAGCCTTTAACCAGAAATTCCCAACTCAGTGGAAGTTCTAGCTTGGCTGGAGTTTAGATTTTACTGATTGTTTTTTTCTCTGTGACCTTCTCACTCTTTGTTATAGTTGAAAAGTTAGAAAATAAAATCTTTTTTTTAACTAAAATCTGAGTGCTGTAGTGCTCCATGCAGGCAGGCATAAACTATAGCAACTGCCTGCTACATTTGTAGCAAACAATTTGCTACAATTTATAAGATTTTTTTTTTTAAATATAACATGAACACTGTAGCAGTCTGAAGAGGCAGGGTATAAACTGTAGCAACTGTTTGCTACATTTGTAGGAAGCAGTTTGATACAGTTTATAATAAGAAATTCTTATTTGTGTATTTAGCTTGTTTTAATAAAAGGGTGGAGGAGCACAGTCAGGGCAGAGTCATGGGACATCAGTGGATGGGCAGGAGGGAGAAGTGTGTGTTGTATATCTGGCTAGAGGGTTGGTGTGTCAATTGAAGGAATGTCCATTTTTTTATTGATCTTGAAATGGAGTTGGGGGGGGGGGCATGGATCTGTAATAAGCCAATCACTGATTTAACAGATACACTAATGTGCTTTTTTTTCTTTTTCTGCTCTTCACCTAAAGAGCTGAGAGGTGGGGTGCTGGTTCATGGTACCAGCACAGGGTACTGGCTGAGCCAGTTACGCTTCTGGGTTAAAACAATGCAGTCAGTCAATGTATCTCAACTGGTCCTCAATAAGAAACATTCTGTTCCATTTCAGTGTGTAATCTGTCTCCTGCTTGTATGTATTGTACATACTGTAATTCTCTGCAAGTATTTACAATATTAAGTTGATGATTCTTTACAGTTGTAAGCTGCTTGCTTTCTTGCTAGTTGTTTCAAGTTGATACCTATAATATTACTGTTTGTTTTCATTACATTGATACTTTTTGTACCTGGTTCATTACTGAAAAGGATCTCTGGAGCAGCTCACCCATCCAGGTATCAAATTGTAAAATAAATCCCTATGCTGTGGAACAAAATCCCGGTATATGTGAGGCAGAGCACCTCGCTGGCCTTGTTCAAGAGAAATCTTGACCAATGGATGGGAGATCGCAGATATACCCCAGGGATTACCTCAGTGTCACTGCTCGACAGAGGCACAGCAAAATAATGGGTATAGTTCCCCATACTAAAGGGGTGGCGTAAGCCACAAAACTACGGGCTAGGCTTGTAAATGCCCTCGGGCAGATAGCCTAGTATGAACCTATGAACCTATGAACCTATAAATAAAAATAAAAATATGATTTTTTTCTAAGACCAACTAAGAGAACATTTCTATCTCTTATAGAAGTACTTGTTTCCCAGTATGCAGTCATCAGCATATTTGGTTATTTATAGCCTATTTCTACTTTTATATCTTATAAAGTCCAAAAAGAACTTACCGTAGTATGCTGCCCTATGGGACACCACCTGTCCACAGTATGCTGCCCTGTGGGACACCACTTGTCCCCAGTATGCTGCCCTATGTGACACCACTTATTCAGCATGCTACCCTGTTGAACATTAATTGTCCCCAGTATGCTGTCCTATGGGGCACCACCTGTCCACAGTATGCTGCCCTGTGGGACACCACTTGTCCCAGTATGCTTCCCTGTGGGACACCACCTGTCCCCAGTATGCTGCCATGTGGGACACCACCTTTCCCCAGTATGCTGCCCTGTGGGACACCACCTGTCCCCAGTATGCTGCCCTATGGGACACCACCTGTCCACAGTATGCTGCCCTGTGGGACACCACTTGTCCCCAGTACGCTGTCCTATGGGGCACCACCTGTCCACAGTATGCTGCCCTGTGGGACACCATTTGTCCCAGTATGCTGCCCTGTGGGACACCACCTGTCCCCAGTATGCTGCCCTATGGGACACCACGTGTCCCTAGTATGCTGCCCTGTGGGACACCAGCTGTCTCCAGTATGCTGCCCTGTGGGACACCACCTGTCTATGGTATGCTGCTGTGTGAAATACCACCTGTCCCCAGTATGCTGCCCTGTGGAACACCACCTGTCCCTAGTATGCTGCCCTATGGGACACCACCTGTCCACAGTATGCTGCCCTGTGGGACACCACTTGTCCCCAGTATGCTGCCCTATGTGACACCACTTATTCAGCATGCTACCCTGTTGAACATTAATTGTCCCCAGTATGCTGTCCTATGGGGCACCACCTGTCCACAGTATGCTGCCCTGTGGGACACCACTTGTCCCCAGTATGCTGTCCTATGGGGCACCACCTGTCCACAGTATGCTGCCCTGTGGGACACCACTTGTCCCAGTATGCTGCCCTGTGGGACACCACCTGTCCCCAGTATGCTGCCCTATGGGGCACCACCTGTCCCCAGTATTCTACCTTGTAGGACACCACCTGCCCCCCAGTATGCTATCATGTGTGTGAGACACCACATTTCCCCAGTAGGCTGCCCTATGGGGCACTACCTGTCCACAGTATGCTGCCCTGTGGGAATCCACTTGTCCCCAGTATGCTGTCCTATGGGGCACCACCTGTCCACAGTATGCTGCCCTGTGGGACACCACTTGTCCCAGTATGCTGCCCTATGGGGCACCAGTTGTCCACAGTATGCTGCCCTGTGGAGCACCACCTGTCCCTTGTATGCTGCCCTGTGGGACACCACTTGTCCCAGTATGTTGCCCTGTGGGACACCACGTGTCCCCATTATGCTGCCTGTGGAACACCACCTGTCCCTAGTATGCTGCCCTATGGGACACCACTTGTCCTCAGCATTCTACCCTGTTGGATATTACTTGTGCCCAGTATGCTGCCCTATGGGGCACCACCTGTCCCCAGTATACTACCTTGTATGACACCACCTGCTCCCCGTATACTATCATGTGTGTGAGACACCACATGTCCCCAGTATGCTGCCCTGTGGGGCACCACTAGTAACATATTTTTGGACAGACATATAAAATCATCACCACAATCACCCTGGCTTACATCCTGTTGCAAACCAGCATTTTACCCATTGAATTATACATGGATTGAAATTTTTCATGTTTTCACTTTGCCAGTTATTCCCCTGCATGGAAAAGTACTGAATCAATTTGTATGGACAAGATAAGCAGTGTGCCCCATCAGCACTTCATCTAGTACTACTGCTACCTGCTCAAAGAATTCCACAAACCTGCTCAAAGAATTCCACAAACCTGCTCAAAGAATTCCACAAACCTGCTCAAAGAATTCCACAAACCTGCTCAAAGAATTCCACAAGATTAAGAATGCTCGCCCTATGCTTAATAAAGCAATATCATTACATGGCTTACAGAAGTAGGTGCCCTATGTCAGTAAGCTCCATTATGACTCTAGCCATGCTTTTACATAGAATACAGGTCAGGCTGATGGGTCTAAATTTCTTTTGGTCTGAAGTACCCTTTGCTTGTGAATTAATACCACTTTAGCCTGTTACTGTAGGTCAGGGACATGTCCACATGGTAAGAATTTACTTAACATGACTGACAGGAGTTTAGTCAGATTTTCCTTGATTCCAGGCAGAAACCATTTATGCTGTCTGCTTCCACTGATCTTGAGGTTTATGTTTACTAGTAGCAGCACGTACCATATTTATGAGTTATATAAATGATGTCTCACCTTTAAAACTCTGACACATTTTTTTGCTTTTTGTGAAGTTTGTCCACAGTTTTTCTTCAAGCATATTCTTCATGATCTGTGAATGGGCGATCACGCTATTATTTATTGATGGTATGCTATTTTAGCAAATGTTCCTTTTATTTGTCTGATGCAATTAAAGAGCACCTTATTATTGGTTTTAACCTCTGAAACCAAGCAGAATCTGAGGTAAGCACTGGGAGATTTGTTAAAAAATATAAGTAGTTTCTGTGCTTGAATCTAAACTTGTTTTTCTGACTAGGGTAAATTTCTGAAAGTTAGGTAGTATTGCTTTTTTTTTATTGTATCTCTTCTTGATTTTGAAATTTCACCAAATACTGTTTGTTGAATGTACCTGTCTTTGATTGTCTTACTGGTATGTGCTCATGAATGTAGAAATGAATAATGCACAAGCAAAAGCAATAAATACCAGGTCAAATGAAGGCAAGGTTGTGCAGGAAAAATAGATTTAATAAATCGTAAAAACAACAAACAGGATTGAGCACTTTCATCTGACTGACAACATACACAGATTTCGTCAGAATTAATACTACATCTACAAAAAAACTCAATTTCCCACCCACAAAGTCACATGAACATTCCCCTACAATTAAATTCAAACTCCAATAAAAGTTGCAATAAAAATGGAAATGTGATTAAAAAGTGTAAAACAAAAATTTAATTAAATTAAGTGTTAAACACAGTAGAGTTAAGTCTCAAAACACTCCTAATAGATATGTGATTATTCAAACCAGGTAAAATAGTGGCATTTAATCTAAGCTGCCAGTGGAATTCTCGTTTTTCTAAAAAATCTTCTCACGGTCCACCCCTAGGGTTCCTCACAATTTGCTCCAACCCAAAAAATAAAAAAAAAAATGGTGCTTAAGATGCTTTGCAATGTCTTTGAACAAAGCATGTTTGGCATTTTGTTTCCTGATGTCCAAAAGGTGCTCATAAATTCATTCTTTTAACTTCCTTTGGGTTTTCTCCACATAAAGCCCATCACATTTTTGACATTTAGCCAGGTAGACTATACCTTTGGTGTTACAGTTACAAAGAAAATGTTTAATTCTCGCAAGGTCAGCCACCAAAATAAAGTTACACTGGGGATGAACCAACATTTAACTGTACAATGTTTTGGTTGTTGACAAGTCCACTAATGTGACTGTCCATTTCCAACATAGTTGTAAAGGAGCTACCCTTCTGGTACACCACTAAGGGTTTTGCCCCCACTTTGTCAACTACGTTACATGATGTGCATTCAAGAACATCCCTAGCACATCTTTTGTGCTTTCTAGTCACTTAGAAAGATTACCCTAAGTGTACATGTAGTCTACACTTTGTGGTGACCTTTATGAATCCCCCTCAGTATTTAAAGCTGTTAGAAAATCAGTAAGAAAACTAAAATTAGGAGGAAGAAGGTGCGAGTTAGGCCTGTGTTGTCTATACATTTAGCACAGGTATTACTGAATCCCGGGATATATTTTTGCTTGAGCATTAGATTACCATGGTGATGATTAAGCAACAGGTGGTGAAGTATAAAACAAAATGGAGGAACTGGGTGGGCAAAAAGAAAACATGGGAAGTAATGTATTGTAATGGAGGATGAGACTGATCAGAGTGTTAGAAGTAGAAAAGGGATTAAATAAAATGACTTCTTTCTGCTACTGATTATATTTGCAGTAATATGGATAGAGGCCAAATTACAGTGGCAGCATTCATGTACTCTCAGAAAATATGTTTGTTTTTCTTGACTTACTCTATTACAAATAAGACTTGACAGCACCTTCTTTGTGGTCAATTTCCATCTACTAACTAGGTGAATGAGACTGCAGTTTCTTGACTCTTAGTTTGAAATAGGCCTCCTTTCATCAGGTGTCCTATTAGGACCTATTTTAAAGACATTTCTCTAATCCTTAATTAAATCACCAGGCAAACTCCTAGATGTGTGTGTGTGTGTGTGTGTGTGTGTGTGTGTGTGTGTGTGTGTGTGTGTGTGTGTGTGTGTGTATGTGCGTGTGTGCCTGCATGCGCTAACTTACTGAATACCTGTACTTTATGCGCTGTGGGCCTTACATCATTAAAAAAGAATCCCACAACAGTGAAAATGGCAACATGGCCACAGCATACATCTTTTTGCTTAGATTTTTCATTACTGATAGTAAAGATTTATAATTTATTTATGCTGCCAGTCCATATGCTGAGATCATCTTGCCATAAGCAATGCATAGATCAAAGTAATGCCTTCTTGCCCACAATTGCCGATAGTAGTGATTCTATTGTTTGTTGATATCTTTCTGTTGTCTGTTAAATGAAAAAGGAATTGGAAGCTTCTAGCATATTTCCTAGCAGGTGCTTTCAAATAAATAATTGATTTCTAAATGAGAGCCTCCTTACATATCAGTGAACCTACCTCTATGGTAAGTACATTTTGCTGAAAGCGTTGATTTAAACAGCTGCTGTTTTTACCAGGTCTTTTCTTATCTGGTAGTCCTGGGTTTAATGCCTGCAGTCTCAAAACCGTGTGACAGTGAGCAAATCACTCGGGAAGTGCTTCTGGGTCATTTGTAAAAAGGGGCACCTATTTCAGAAGGACCTACCTGGTTAATGAATGAATAAACACAAAACATGAATGGTTTACCAAGATTGAAAGCATCTATCATATTACTTGTAACAAGACAATTGCTTGATGAAGTGGAGCATCGATTGAGTCAGAGATCTCTCCTTACTGTTATTCATAGGATTTAATTCAGGTAAGAAGTATTTCACCACCCCAGGTGATGCATTAACCTCTCCCGATGGTAGATCCTACATACTCAATAGTTTTTGCATTTTTCTCCCTAACTGTAGTAAGGATTTCTTTTTGTCTATTTTATAGTTTGCTAATTTATTTTTTGATGACATCTACTGTTGCCTAGTTACTGCAAAATGATATGTACTTATTTTTGTTGACATTAACTGATACTAATTTTAAAAAGTCAAAGCATCAAAGTTCATCTTTTCTTCTTAAGTTGAATATTATGTTGTTTGCTCAGACCACAGTGGGATTGCATTTTCAGAATGGTCATCATGAGCTCAGGTAGTTCTGATACTCTTGCATTCATTAGCTTTTTATTTATAGTACCAACGGACTGACATTTTGCTTCACTGCCTGATAAAGATGCTTTTTACAATTGCAGGTTTCTGTTGTGTTTGCATAACGCTTGGTACTCAGCATCAATTTGCTGTCAGCGGTGCACATCAGAGATAACATGTTATGCGTTCTGTGCCTATCAGTAGGTGTAAGACAAAGCCGGAATGATTAATAATTATATGTTTTAGTCTGTGGATTCACCCTCCTTTGACGAGGTATGAGTGTAGGCCTGCCATCAAATCATCAACCTGACTATAACATGTATCACAAGAGGGAGAATCAGACACTGCATGCCTTGAATATTTATTATCACAAACCACTGGTTGGTTACTGATCAGACAGGAGCAGCTGGTTGCCAAATGCTTAGGTGTTATAGTCCATAGGAATGCTTACTGCATGATTCTGTCTTGATGAATGTATGCACATACATTTTAGGTAGTAGAGAACAGGAGGTCTAAAATGCTGATTGAGGACTTTATGAGGGAGAGTGCATGCTTGGAAAACCAAAAGACTTACATTCAGTCTACAACTGAACTTATCTCTTGTAAGTGTCCTGAATGCTGTCTTTTGGTCTCTTCATGTTTCAGTCCTTTCTAATTGTAGAAATGCATACAAAATATAACCATTGAAAATTGCAATTTAGAAATCTGTTGGAGTAAACCAAGTTTAAAAAAAAATCTTTTGCAAAAGCTTGTAATGTTCTTGTTTTTCCATGAGGATACATCTTGGGCAGCACTGCTTTTTAAATGAGAAAATAACGAGCACCTTGTGTTCTTTCATCTGTGTATCATTCACAATTGCTATGTCTATGACTGCAATGTAATTTAATTACTAGCATTTTAAACTTGAATCAACACAATCAATGTTTTGCATTTATCTATACAGTTATATACAACATCTCTGAATTACTAACGTAATTATTTATTGTGTAAGTTGTTGCTTTGTTTGGCTCTGTGCATCAGCTTTACTTAATTTGTTGTTGCATTTGCATAGTTTCCACATTGCTGGTAGATAACATATTATTATGTGCACCGTCTGTCATCAGTGTGTGAAGTATAAGCGTTTCTGTGCTTTCCTACATTCTCTTCCCACCTGCGTGCATTTCAGTTGTTACTAGCATGTTGACATTTATACATAGGTGTGAGCATTGTCATTAAAGATTAAAAAAAAAGTGTAAGTGGTTTATGTACTCACATGACCATTATTCAAAAGTAATTAACTGTGTCTTAAAGGATAGCTCTTCCATTATGCCCATATACCTATAAACTGATGTATACACATTATTTGAAACATGCACACACAAATTCTTTTTGTCTAATCCCTTTATACATGTCTGAAAGGATTAGTTTTGATTTGTACTTTATTATAGACTGTGCAGTTCAGCAGCCTGGTTTTACAACCAAGACCATTTTCTTCCCCTAGAACAGTCTGTGTCTCCATTATATGACACAGTAAAGCCACTTTTGCCTTCCTGGTCTTCTATGAATTTTTTCTTTCTTTGGTTGTCTAGAGAATGTCAGCATATATTCTTTTGTATTTTCTTTTACTGATTTTAAATGTAATGATAGAGTTTCTAAATGGCTTGCTTTGTTAAACGTTTACAATTAGGTGTCATATTTATGAATGACAGTTCATCTTTGTAACCTTAGTAATGTTCCCACTTATTGCTGACCCTTTTTTAGTTTGAAAGGAGTGGCCTAATTATATTCACTATGGCTGTAAATGCCCCCATCCCTGCTGAATGATTTCTAGGGTGGCTCCTCGATGTATCAGATAAGACAGCAAAAACTCGAAGGCAATAATGTTAGATTTCACAAACCACCAAAATTATTTGCACAGAGAAGGCAAACTGTTAGAAAAGTATATAAATAAAATGAAAAAGAGTGATACATAAATGTTTTCTTTATATACTGGAATAAGAAGCACTTTGTGATGAGCAAAATATAACTTGTGGTTAGAGTTAAAATAAAAAAAGAAGACTGTTTTTTCATCAGTTTTCATAAAACCTAAATTCAACTGCAGTCATAAGTATGGATGTTGCTTGTCATTGTAAAAGCCTTTAATTGACCTAAAATGGAAACTGCCATAAGTAATAAAATTCACAGATACCTAAAGTAAAAAAGCATATCAGTAAAATTATAGCATGAAAATGAATTCTCACAGTGAAGAAATTTGAAATAGTAGAATGTTTTTTCAGGTCTGAATTATTGTGAATTATTCTGAAAGAAAGATAAAGAGATAAATTTTAAAACAGAGCAAAAATCAAACAGCTTAATAAACAAAATATGTCATGATGGGGATTTCACCCTGCTGCATCCCCAGTTTTGCGCTATAGATCCATATTCACATAGTCAACATATGCTAATTCCATGGTCAGACTATATTTAGCAGCTCAATGTAAGCTTTTTTTAATTATGTGAGATCATCAGGTTAGTATATTTAGAGTTTGGCAGACTGGTTGTTAAGGATAAGGTATTCTTAAGATATATGTCAGGGTCTTTGCTATTCAACAGCAATCTGTGCTTTCTTTCTCTCTCTCTCTCGGCAGTGTCAGTCTGGTTAACTTACGTGGTCAGTGACTCACTGCATGTATGTGGAAGCTTAAGTAATCAGTCCCACATATGTAAGAACTAGGATTTTGCAGCTCAGTGTGCTACTTAATGTACTTAAGTACACCATTAGTGATGTATCCAAGATAGGAAATGTTTGTTAACAGAATATCTTAAAGTGAATTTCTTCTCATAGTCTGCATTGCTCTCCCAACCTCTTCTGCCCCCTTCCATTTTTATTATTTTTTCGGGATGTGTCACCCACTTCTTAGAAATCATTGGCTACTATTTTGAGCACATTCATTCATCTAATGCAAAACACTCAGATGCATTTCCAAGGTACCAGAAAGAAATTTGTATGTTCGCTTTGCACTGTTGAAATGGGAAGTACCAGATCCGCGCCTAGTTTTGCAGATGATACTGCTTGTTTCTATTGGTAGTTCCTATATAACAACATTTTTCCATGGTGTCTTAATGCTGATGTAACTGGAGTTTTAGTAATATAACCAAAATGAGGACTTTGAAAGATATGCTGCTACCTTAACTATGCGTTTGTTCTCTTTTTCCTTCTAAAGGCTAACACACTAGGGTATATACAGTTACAAAGCGCAGTGTTCATAGTGGAAAGCTGTTAAGGATAACACTAGCTGACTGTAATCACCTTCAAAGACATGATAAATTGCTGATCGAGTGCACTCATATGCACTGAAGTATGTGATTTTTCCTGTAATATGTACATTTTTCCACAATTCCTTTTGTTAAATTTTTTATGCAATATGCACAATTTCTTTAAAAAATAGACTAGTACAGTAGAGACATTTATTTGTCAAAAATAATCAGCTGTCATCTTTTCCCCACAGAATTTGACTGTACTATTTAAAATGCTATAACTCCTTGCCTCGTAGTGTGCATTGTGATACACGAGATACTACATAACTCAGCACTTTGCATCATGTCCTGTTTTGGTTGTACATTTTAAGCAACATTTGCCAATTAGTAGTTTTATTTTATCCAATTTGCATACCTCTCAACCTCTTAGCACAAGGACTCTGGACAAAGCCTACAATAATGGGGGGAGGGGGACAAATGCCCAAACACAGGGACAGATTTTAAATATTGTGATTGTATTAGCATGCCATTTCTGAAGGATATGAAGCCTGAAACTCAAATTTCTGTCATTATTTAATGATTTCAGTCCTCAGTAATTTGCCAGAAAAGCACAAATTTTATGAGGAACAGACGAAAATATGAGGAGTAATTCTTGACATTCTGCAAAAATCTGGACAGTTGAGAGGTATACTAGGTCGCACTCTAGTTCCAATTCTTAATTTCATGAAACTGAGCAGGTCTCTTGTATAGGACAGATCCTGGTCTAGTTTGTAGTAACAATGCTAGAGGGAAAATGTATTACATTTTCAAAATGATTTTACTATGATTCCATGCCCACTTCATCCAGTTTGTTGATTTCATGAATATTGGGTGAGGATTCTGTATAACTCATGAATCTGCCCTTTAGATTTATCTAAGTTTCAAATTCAGTTTTATCTAAGTGCACAGTTGTCCGTTCCCCAAGAACAAGGGACAAAGCCAAAACTAATCAGGAAAACTAAGTGAATGGCAATGTTCGGTCTTTAACTGAAATCTCTGCTTTTATTTGCTTGCTATAATCATCAATGACTTTTCAAAAAATCAGCTACTTTTGACAGAACAGAACAAAAATCAGGGATATTCTTTAAAAATGAGGACAACTTGGAAATATGGCGTCTGTGTTTATTCCCTGTGGTCACTTGAAACGAGATTTAGACTATTTTTAACAGCTTCTTACTTCTCATCTTTTATTCTCTTTTATACATATAATTTGCATTGATAATTTTACTTTAACACTTTTGCTAACAATCTATATACTGCAGTGGTGGTGCTGCGGTAGCGTTGTCACCTCACAGTAAGATGTCCCGTTTGATTCTCAGTTAGAGCGTCTTCTGTGTGGCGACATGTGTGAATGGGCGTTCCTTTGTTGAAGGTTGTGCGTCAGGCCTGGCAAGTCGGCACGTAAAAATCTACTGCCAATCATTAGCGGACCGGAGTTCCGCTGTGGTGACCCCTAACCGGGAAAAGCCAAAAGACACAACAACTTTAGCTAACAATCTGTTGCAACTGGTTGTCAGGCTCTAAACTGTTGACCGTTATTATGCTTTCATTAGAAAGTACTCCCTTCATTTATTTTGCTATTTTGTTCATTTGTTCATTCCCTAAAGCCTACTGTACGATGTTCAGGGCTGTGGGGAAGCCAGAGGCTATCCTGCCAAGAAATGTAAGGATGAGGAACGTTCCAGAGTGGGACAGCAATTCATCAGAGGATGCACAAATACACACATGCCCATACACACACATACACGCACACACACACACGCACACACACGCACACACGCACACACAGACTCACACACACACACACACACACACACGCGCGCGCGCGCGCACGTGCACATACAAGCACACATACACACACATACACATACCCATACACACACACACTCACTCACACACATGCACACACACACACACACACACACACAGGTGCGCGCGCGCACGTGCACATACAAGCACACATACACACACATACCCATACACACACACACACACACACACACACACACACACACACACACACACACACACACTCACACACACACACACACACACACACACACACACACACACACACACACACACACACACACACACACACACACACTCACACACATGCGCACACACACACATGCACACACGTGCACATACAAGCACACATTCACACACATACACATACCCATACACACACACACACACACACACACACACACACAAGCACACATACACACATATACCCATAGACACACACACACACACACACACACACACACACACACATGCACACACACATGCACACACATACCCATAGACACACACACACACACATGCACATATCCACAGACAAACACACACTTACACACACATACACACACACACACACACACACACACACACACACACACACAGACACACACACACGCACGTGCACACACACACAAATACCTGTAGAGACACACACACATAAACAACAAAAGCACAGATACACACACATAGCCATAGACACACACATGCACACGCACACATACACACACACACACACACACACACACACACACACACATGCACACATATACATGCACATATCCAGAGACACATGCACACGCACACACACACGCACACACACACACACACACACACACACACACACACACACACACACACACACACATACACAGTTAAGAGGATTGCCAGTTTACCTAAGTGCACGTAATTGGACCCCACTGAAAACCCAAGCTAACACAGAAGGGATATGTAGATTACATTCAGAATGCACCATAATCAGGAACCAAACTAACGTAAGCAGTCTGTTCCATGTTCCGTCTGTTTTACTTTTCCTATGCTACCTGCTGTCTATTGTTGTACAATTCCAGCTGCTCAGTTATTGCTATTGGTATTTGATTACCATTTTTTTGCTATTGGCTATTTGACTAGTTCACTTGTTGATATTCAGTCACCCACTTTTTATGTTGCACTCTGTTGTATTACAGTTGCTGCTACTGGCATTACTATCCCCAGTTTATTACTGCCATTAGTTACCTCGCACTCTTGTCTTTACTTTTAGCACTTATTTCCTTTGATGTGGCATTATATTTCAGAAATGTCAGTATGGAAAGAATGCAGAAAAAGCACTCAGACTGTGCCCTCTAACAGGTTGCACCCCAGGCACGTGCCCCCTTTGCCTTCTGTTGCTACACTTATGTCAATGCCTATGGCAAATGAGTGTTTCTGATACTCGTAGACTGGTGGCAATTCCCAGCTCTTCTGAACACACTCAGATACCTCAGTAGGGGCTTGACAATACCAGCTGCTGGTCTACCAACTGTGATCTATAAATATGCAAAATAATGCAGTGTGGTTCTGTCTGGGAAATGGGAATTCCTCACCTTGTACTATATCAGTGACACCTTCTCACTGAAACCGACACTACTGACATAGACCTGGGCACCTGTATTGACAACACACTGTCATTTATCCATCATGTCCCCACTATGATTAACAAATACTTTACTTAGCCCAGCTCATCTCTAAAGGCATTTCCTCTAGAGCACAGTAAGTAATAGTCCTCCCCTTCACATCCCTTATTATCCCCATCATTGAATAGAATGAACCTTTCCACATGTACCTCTATAAGTATCTTGCCCAGCTTTAGAGATGCTAAAGATTATTGACTAAAAACATCACAAGACTTTCTTTCTTCTTAAACTAGTGCATTTACAGAATTTCAGATCAGTATAAAGAGCAATGCTAATCATATAACAATGAGCCAAAGTTCAGGCAGACACAGCTAGAATCTATAGTATATAGAAATAAACATATATGAAAATAAAACCTTTAACATAAGCAGATAATCCCTTTATACTATTGTATACCAACAGCACTCTAACATTCTTAGAGATTTATGACAGGAAAAAACAAATTTCCTGAAACTGTTCCAAAGTTGTCTTAGGGCACATCTCTCTTGGTTTTGTTGGCTAGCAGATGGAGACCCTGTATGAAAGTCCCATTTCGCTTTGCAAAGTCCATATGAGCAGTCCATGAAATGTGATTCTGTCCAGTGTTTTCCACTTAGAGATAATGACTGTACTCACTACAGATGTCAGTTAAAGAAACCAGAGATGTTTGTTATATTAATCACAGCTTCAGTAGCCTTACTTATATGGCTTTTATCCTTCCAAGGACATAACAACTGGCCAGGTTTTGAAGGTTCAGGGCACCTTTCATGCCCCCAGCCTATCAGGCAACTCGTGCTGGGCTGACTAAAAGACAGGTTTGGGCTTCAAGCCCTTCAGAGTTTTACTGCCACCAAAGACTCTCCTCTGAGGCATTCAAGGATTGACAATCGGTTTGTGCTGTTCCTTAGTTGGGCAGATAAGTTCTCTTTGAGGAAAAACACTTCCATTAAATAATTATGTTTATTATTGATACTTTCCACTTTGGAAAAGTTATTTTGAAGCTGGGAGTATGTGTTTTAACAGACTGCCATAAGATTGTGCTGTACTTTTAAATGGGAGTGAATTTTTCCGTGTCATTTTAAAAGTTGCTTAAAGTAACCAAAGAGTATTTTTTTTCCGTGGAGAATTTGTATTATTTTTGCTTTGCTGCTGACAAAGTGTTTTAAAGTGCTTTTACTGTGTTTGTCTTTGAAAAAAAGTGACTTTCAAAGACTTTTTTTGTTTTTACTGGCATTTGCGCCTTGTTTTGCCTGGGAAAGAAACATCATTTTTGGCTTGACCAATGAACAGTATTTTGGTCCATAGTGAGTTCTTCTTCGAGCTACAGACAAAAAAGGTTAAGGAAACACCATTTTCCATCACAATAGGCTAACAATTTGCTTCATCTGCAGGTGGATAACTATGCTGTGGTCATTTGTTGTACTTGAGACCACTCCTCTTTTACCCCAGATACCTCTGGTGTAGCTCCTACAAGAAATATGGACTGGAAGTAGGCCATGCCCCCTGCGGCTGTTGGGGTCCACTGAGTGGCAAGGGGGATCCACCTTTGTTGGTTCTTTGTGAGGGAACAGGGAAGGCTTCCCTGTTTTTCCTTATACACAAATAGTTTACTAGATCTGGCTCAGGGTTTAATTCAAGTTATCGATCCTCATTGTAAAGTAGTTTCTGGTAAAAGAAAGGGCATACCCTCTTTCTTGAAGAGATTCAAGATTCTGAATCTGGGCAGGAGGATGAAGGGGGGGACAAACACAGGATTCTCCTCAGATTTCTGATTCAGACTCAAAGGATGGCTCAGTTTCTGACTCTCCCTATGGGGGTTCTGTTTCTGTTAGAGTCTGTCTAGAATGTGCCAGTGTTTTCAGTGGAAGAACACTGAGGTTTCTCAATCCTTAAGAAGATATTATGAAGTATTATAGAAGGAATTTCCAGAAATTGCACCCATTCCTGCTGTTCTGTCTACTTTAGAGGATGTGTGTGTTACAGCTTACAGTTTTCATGACCGTCAGCCAGCTGCCCCTGAAAAGGCAGATAGGATGTATAATGTTCCTCAGTCTTTTAAGTTTTTATATACTGTTTCCAAACCTGTTACATTAGTTAATCCATTTGCTGCTAAACACCTACCCTTTCTGATAAGGATGGGAAGATTATTGATAAGTTTGAGAAAATGTGTATACTTCTGCAACTTTGATTTTCAGAAATTTGAATTGTCAGGCTCATATGTTAAGGTTTATCCTCACTAATTGTGACAGTATGAGGAATGCTTTGTCTGCAGTTTCTTCTGCATTGTATAAGTTTGCGTACAACTCTGATAGTACTTCTGCAAGGGCTATGTTCACTGGTACTGGTTTGAGGAGGTTTGCATGGCTGCATTCTGAGTATCTCCCAGATGATGTTAAAATTGGATTTTAAATTCCCCTTTGGATAGAGATTTCATTTTTGGCCCCTCTGCCACATAATTGATCAAAACGTGGGATGAAAGGGGTAAGCTGATATGGGGAATCTCTACGATTGTTAAGCCCTCTTTTTTGAAATTTTCCAAAGGATTCTCTAACTCCTCATCCATGTTTTGTTATGAAACAAAATAAACAGTCTCAACAAAATAGAGACCCTGTTTAAAAAGAAATAGCAAGGGGGTTTCAAGAATAATTCTGGAAACTCCCCAAACCAAGGACAGTCCAATAAATCAAAATGAGAGACTTTGCCCCCCCCCCCCCCCCGTAGCCCCTGTTTTCTACAAGAAAATCTGAATCTTCACTTTTCTCTTTGGCAATAGATATTTTCAGACAAATGGGTTCTGATAATCCTTCATCAAGGTTACAGATGGTGATGGGAGGAAAGTCCTCCTTTCCAGGGAATAACTCCTCATCCTCCAGACCAGACTGACTTATTTCCACTTGTCCTTCATCATATGTAGTCCCAGGGAGTGATAGAATCAGTCCCCCCCCCCCTCTCAGGTGGGAAAGGGGTTTTATTCAAGGATGTTTTTAGGGCCAAAGAATGAAAATGCTTGGACCAGTTCTTGATCTTTCTTTCTTAAACCTGTTTGAGATAGTCGCTAACTTCAAAATGATGTCACTTCGCAACCTGTTACCTCTTCTTCCTCACTCAAGTTTCCTAGTTAAAAGTAGATTAAAAGACGCTTATCATAACATTCCTATTCATCCAGACTTCAGGTGTTTCTTAAGGTTTTGTGTATCTGGATCACATTATCAGTTCTCTACCTTACCCTTTGGGCTATCCACTTCACCAAACGTGTTCACAAAGGGTCTAGTTCCAGTTATAGCTCATTGCAGGCTACAGGATGCCCACATTTTCCCCATTTAGATGACTTGCTTACCTTTGCAGAGTCTAGTCTTTTGGAATGTGTCAGGAATCTCTCTTTTGGGTGCCAGATCTCTTGCACATGTTGGGATTTTAAGAGAACATTCAAAAGTCTTTTTTGACCCCTTCCCACAGGATTGTGATTCCAAATGTCAACTAGACACCGCAGTTCAAAGAACTTTTCTTTCACAGGAAAGAAATAAATCTATACCTCAATCTATTTCTAGGGTTTTCCACTCAGACGCCAGTCATTGTGAGGGAATATCTAAGGTTTCTGGGTCTCATGGCTTCTCGGTTATCAAACTGGAATAAATAAATAATAATAAATGATTCTCATGTTCCACCTGGCAAGACCCCACGTGAGAAAGATACAGTGGTATCTGAAGTATCTTTGGTCCCAGCACCAACACCCCTTGTCTTTTCAGATCTTAGTGCTGGGGTTTGTCAGAAGAAAAATCACTTAGTCAAGACAACAGATATCCTTAAAGCCAAATCTCCCAGTCTCCTTCCCTGTTCTGAAGCAGTTAATCCCCACAGACACCTCAGACATTGTTTGGGAAGCAGTTTCAGGAAGGATAAAAGTGCAAGGGGTGTGGGAAACCAAAGGCAGATGTAAGCACATAGATATAAATAAAAGTTATGCTTGCCCTGATCAAGGCACTCAACTCTGTGATTCATCTTTGGTCCCCTGGACCTCGTCAAGACAATACTGCAATCATGTGGTATATCAACAATTGAGAGGGAACCAGGCTTCACCCCCCTCTGCATATTAACCATGATAGCTTGGATATAGCTTCACAGCACAGTCTCATCATACAGGCATCCTACATTTTATCCGAGCATAATTCTGTGGCAGACAAGTTGATCAAGACAAGAACAGAACCTCATGAATATAAACTAGATCGGGAGCCTTCCAAGATTTGATCCATTTGTATAAAGTTTCTTAAGTAGGCCTTGTTGCCTCCTCTCTGAACAATCAGCTGGCAAGAATGTGCTCCAAGGCACCAAGCAAGAAGGCCTGGAAGAGAGATGCCTTTTCCTTTCCTTGGACAGAAATGTTCCTGTATGCTTTTCTATCCTTTCTACTGATATGCAAGGTACTTCTAAAGATTCATAGGTTCATAGGTTAGTACTAAGCTAACTGCTCTTGGGAGCCATTGTAAGCCTGGCCAATTATCCCTTGTGAGACTCAAACCCTGCACCTTGTGTTTGTAAGGCAAACACCTTAACCATTAGGCCACCGTCCCAACCCAATCAGAAGGAATCCCCCCAGGATCATTGTGGTGATGCTCTTCTAGCCCAGGCAACCATGGTTGTCTTATTTTGGAAATGGCCAGGGTCAATTACCACAACCTTCCTTACAGTCTGGATCTACTCATATGAGAACAGGAATGTTTGATATATAACCCGACACCAGACAACTTCAACTGACTGCCTGTGTGATACTGCCTTAATTCTATTTTGGCAACTGTTTACTGAGGTTGTGCAACAGATAATAATGGAGGCAAAAAGGCAAGCTACTAGAAAATCATATATTAGCAAGTGGAAAAGGTTTTATAGCTGGTGCCAACAATGTAAACAGCACCCATTCAATGTTAGTTTGTCTCTGGTTTTACAACATTTGTGAAGGCCTTTTTTACTCCCCTGTAAAGGTTAATTTCTGGGCCATTCAGCATGTCTGCCCATGGATCCTTCTTTCAGTGCTTTCTCACATCCACATGTTTTGGAAAGGGGTTTTGTATAAGAGACCCCCAAGAAAGCCAGTGGCCCCTCCCTGGGATGTTAAGTTTGTATTATAGAAGGTAACACTTGCTCCATTTAAACCGGCTAACCTGGCTGACTAGAGGATCTTAACATGGAAAACAGTCTTCCTGATTGCTCTGACCTCTACAAGAAGGGTATCTAAGTTGCAAGCTCTTATGATGAGTTGATCTTATCTCATTTTCCACAGAGATTGGGTTTCTTTGAGATCTAATCCTTCTTTCATGCCTAAAGTGGTATCCAGGTTTACTTCAAGCCAAATATCCGTCTCATCATTTCCTTTCCTGAACACAAAAAATGAGGGATAAAGAGTACCCCATACTTTAGATGACCAGAGACAACTCACGTGCAATCTTAAAAGAACTACATTTTTCAGATCCTTGGATCAATTGTTCATTTCTTGTGAAGGTAAAAAGAAAGGATAATCTGTGTCAAAACAGACGGGTAATAATAAAAATAAAATAACCTATTGTTATACTCACCGCAACAAAACTGTTCCAGGCAGGGTCAATGCCCACTATACCAGGGCCTTGGTTTCATCTATAGCTCTTTGGAAAGGGTTGGATTCATGAAATATGACAGAAGCTGCAACTTGGTCTCTGTAAATTCTTTTACAAAGCGCTTTAAGCTTGATTCCTTCTCTATGTGTAGATGAAGCTTTGCTAGGATCCTTCTTCAAGGGCTTCTGGACTCTTTCTCCATCTATTTCCCAAATGTACAAAGCTAGGGTAATATACCCATATGGCTAAGGCTACTGCAGCAGTGATCAATATAATACACATATTACAGATGTGTTAATAAACTTACCGTAACAGTAGATGTTCAAATGATCACTGTAGCAGTAGCTGCTCCCTGTCTCCATACTTCTTGTTTTTGGTATGTTTTTTTTATGCCAGGGTTTTGTTATTTATTCTTTGTTCTTCCTAGCATTGTCCTTTCAGGGCTCAGATGCCCTCTTTCTTTAGGCAAGAAAGTTTTGAAGGGCTTGCCACCTAAATTTGTCTTTTGGTCAGCTCAGCTCAAGTTTTATGACAGTTTGGGCACATGGAACGTGCCCTGAAGCTTTGGAAGCAGGCCAGTTGTTTTGATCTTGATAGAATTTAACCCAGACAGCTAAGGCTATTGCAGCAGTTATCATTTGAACATCGATTATTATGTTAAACCTAATGTACTGTTGTAGTACAGAGTAATAAGAGTCCTTATAACTGAGGGATTTTCCACAGAAGTCATAGATATCTCACGGAATATCAACATGAAGCCATTCAGACACGTTACTTGACAGGTTATGCCATAGTTTGTAATGCACAATTCCAAAATTATCCACATTCTGATTTTTTTCTCCCCATACATCCTGTCCTAGTTGTAAACGTTTTTTCATTCAGATAAGATGACCTTTGACCTTCCGAGTTTTACTTGCCTTTCTGTGAAACCCCTGGCTGTTTCTCTTGGCTGATCACTTAAAGTTGTTTATTTATTTATTTATTTTTTATGCCCTTCCATGTTTTGGGCATTATGTGTTAACATTTCAGCCTCCACTGCACCCCCCCCCCAATGTGGGGGGATATACCCCGTACACCCAATCTACATGTATAATATAACTCTGAGATTGCTGCATCTCAGAGGTAGGGAACTTACTACATACTTTCTTCTGCTCCATACATTCTGCCTTGCTGTTCTAGGACACTCAGTTATGAGTCTTGGACATTCAAATAGATATCCTGTCGCTGTCGCAACTAGGAATATGTTAATAGGTTTTGTTTTCTTTCATATAAATGTATGTTTGCCTATATCTTAAATGATAATTCTATAAAGATGTTAAAACAACAGTTATCCTGTGCATGCCTCTCACTTTTAGTTTTTCTTTCTGCTGTCTACATTTCTGGATTTATATGGAACCAATGGTAGTTACAAGTTATCCTTTAAATGGCTCTTCAGTGATTCAGAAGATGATTTGCCAGACACTATTAATTCTGCTGGGTACTTACAGAATATAACATCTCAACCATACATCTCTGAAGGACAGAGTCTAGCAGTACGTAAACTAATCCCAAACAAACATACCCTCCATGTAACCTTTAGCTACTCTTTGCTTACATACCCATACCATATAGGCATCCAGTGTATTCGAGGGCAGAACTGAGTTGGATTGTATGGCTAGGCTTTTAAAGACCATGGTTGTCAATAACCTAGTACAAACCTATGAACCAATAGTAATGTCTTTCAGCTTTTCACTGTTAAGGGTTGCGACAATGGAACACCAGTCCGCTTATGATTGGCAGTAGATTTTTTACAGTGCCAAGGTGCCAGCCTGACACCCAACCTTCTGCGAAGGCACACCCATTCACACACGCACCTACCTGATTTTCTTTAAACATCACTCATGCAGACTCCACACAGAAGACACTCCAGCCGAGAATCGAACCGGAGAACCTCTTGCTTTGAGGCGAAAACGCTAACCACTGCACCACCGCTTGTGTGTCACAAACCTATGAACCTATGAACCTATAAAAAGCAAACTGCTGTCTCATCTTGAGTGTTCCAGTGCAGAAGTTTTGATATAGACACATTCTGCACTGCTAGCAGGAACTGTCTCCCTTTTCTTGCAATTTGTAAGACTCTCTCCATGGATATGTTTTGAAAGTCATTTGCCATGGTGGCTTCCGATTTTGGCTAGGCAGCTTAAGTAATGTGTGAGCACACTCTGTAGCAGTAGGCTAAACTGGTATAAGGTTAGGTGTTCTTGCCATATGTTCCTCTAGGAATTTGTGAGATATACATCCTCAGATCTTCTGGTGAATGTTCAACCTGAAGGTTATTCCGTCTTGCCCATCCACCATTCTGCCTTGTTTTACTGTATGTTTAGATTCTCCTTGGGAAGCTTTTGAGGCAGCATTGAATTCTCATATGACTATGATGCATGGATATTAATTGTGGTTGCTGTAAGTGAAGTTCTTGCAATGCTTTCTTTCAGTTTCTTTTACTATACTTCATTTTACTTTTGCTTTACTTCATTTTACTTTACTTCATTTTACTTTACTTCATTTTCTCTCTTCATGGCAAGTGTATCCTCTAAAAATTGCATACTAAATATGTTACCTTGTCCAGTTTGTCTGCTAGGTCTGCAGTCTGCTGTGACCTGGCTGGAGAACCCACAGTGCATTTATCAACCATGCAGTCTGTTTGTAGAGCTGATCTGTATAATAAAGAACTGATTGATTAGTATGAACTGTTAGTGGCCCCATTTCTATTGATTTTTATTAAGTAGCTTATAGAGTAAAACTAACAAAAATGGGAATTATCAGAATTTAAATGTAAACTTTGTCAAGGCACTCAACACAAGCTTCTCACATTTCCATAGAGAGCACCACCGCTCCTAATTGCAGAACTTAAATTTCTCAGCTGCTACATGACCTCTCGGCCTCTCCATGTACTCATTCTCTTACAAACACTTTCACGGTGCACTATGATTTCCTTGACATAGTCAACCTTCCTCACCTTCATAAAACCAGTAAAACTGCAACTGCCTACACAAGAACATCAATCTTCATCAGTGAATAAATGAGAGTCACTGAGTTAATACTGGGACAAATTTCTAACACAATTAATTCCCCAGCTTTGGAACAAGCTTCCTGTACACATTACACAGATTTGTGCCCAAGCCACTTTTAAGGTCAATCTCAACAATTAGGTGGACTTTCACAAGGTCAGCTCCATGCTCACCTCCTTGAAAAAGTGGAAAGTACAGCTGAAGTACAGGAAACCCATTGGCAAGGTACATTGACTTATTTGGCTGGGCTCTCATATGGCCTTCATGGCTCCTTACCAGTATCTATCTGTGAATCACATCTGAAGCTTTGAGCTGGCAAAACTGCATTATCATTACATTCTTGTTATAACCAAATATGTGAAGATCTTTGCTGTAACCTTACTCCATCCTGTCTAGTTTGGAAGTAATAATTTACATATAAAAAACTTTATTTCATGAAGTTTTATCAGCTCTGCTTAAAATGTGTACAGCCCTTCTTTCTGCTGTCATCTCCCTATGGCAGTAACAGAGAAAAGGTCTCCAAGCATGTGCACTTCACCTGGAGGAAGTCCCAGCTGTAACATCCATGTAGGTGGCATTATATTCACCTGCTAGGGATTTCCTTAAACATCACAGTATTATTGTAAAAGCCTTTCCTTCTTGTTACACTATTTAGATTTCTTATGCCTAACATACAAGGCCATGTCAAACCCAGAGTTGTTGGGCATGCTACACTTAAAGAAATCCCAATCCCTTCGAGCCACACGCTCCAAGGATCTTAACCTTGTCATCATGATGAATAGAACATGCTGAAGGGATAGGTTCCTGACCCAAAGACTCCCCATACTTTGGAATAAGCTGCCCATACATGTCAGGCAGAGCACCTCAATGGCCCTTTTCAAGAGAAACCTTGACAATTGGATGTGAGATAGGAAATTCACCATGGGGATCACATCAGTATCCCTGCTAGACAGGGGTCCAGGAAAGTAAATATTTGTGGGAAGCAATAACCAGGGAATCATTATGGCTAGTAGAGGCCATAGTGTCTATAGCCTAGTACCTACCTATGAACCAATGAACCGATAAGTCTACTGCATTTCTGTTTTACAACATTTGATGTTTCGGCTCACGCATCCTTTGAGGTTATTAATGCACTGCATATTTCTGTCTGATCTGTAACTCAGCATACATCTCCAGTCTGTTTTCGCCATACCAAGAGAATGGCATATACAGATGAAGAACACCATAGTTAACTATGATCACTTTGATAACCTCTTCTTAGCTTTGATTCCTGGCATTAAATCATATTTCTGCCTACTATATAATACAATATAATCTCTTCCTTCTACGCTAGCTACTTTATTTCTCAGGGTTGTAAACTGATGATATTTCAGGCCTTGCAAATATCCTAAAGATTCATACCATAGATTTGAATGCCATGCCACTGTTTCCCTGATATACAAACCCGAGCCATTAAAAGACATCGCCTTCAAAACCCTACTGCAAAACCCAAAGTAAACCAAGTAATGAACTAAATCAATAAATACACTGTAGAATTTAAACAGGCATGCCAGCTTGTTTGCTTGGCCCGTATGCAGGTCTTTTACTTTAGCACCTTTCTTATTTATGCACACCAAGCCCACAATCTCACAAATATAAGAAAATGAGCAGATTCATGAACTGTGCAACCCACTGATAGTACTGTTTCCTTTCAATAAAGAAGTCAAAATCCATACTTTAATATGGAAGTGCTTTGCATCCACTGCCCTCCAAATCCAGACTTCATCCACAAGGATTTCAGGGTTTGTGTTTGAAACAACTGCACTTTCCTATATCCTTTTATTTTATATCAGGTACCCTACCTAGCCCACTTCCTGAATTAATAAATGAACACCCTAAGTTTTGATTTATACAACATATATTCTGTGAATATATTGTAGTTTTTAACTTGTGAATTACCAGTGATGAGAGACACCGCGCTCCTCTTTGGAGAAGTGATTCCTTTGCTGTGACTATTACCGAAGTCAGGTTGCCAGGTCTGTTGATTTATCCCCGTGTGTTTTTATACTTATGTAGACAGACTACATCTGTAATGTTCCTGCTTTGATCCTGTGTCTTGTGCCTGCAGTGATAGATTAACAGGACTTTCAGAAGTAAAGACCACTTGTCAGTAGCCTGAAGTACAGTGCATCTGCATCTACTTCTTTCAGCTTTCATCAAGGCTTTAGACTTATTTTTGTTGTAAAATGGCTATTGATAACCCAGTTTATACCCTGAAGCAAGAACCTTTGCATATTGTTTCCTGAATGTATTTTGAAAGAAGTCCTTTTATGGAATATTTAGTCTCTGATAGCTCTAATTGTCTCATATTGCAAAAAAAAAAAAAAAAAAAAAATATATATATATATATATTAAAACTGGAGCTGATTACAGACACCATTATCGGTAGAAATTTTGCATCCCGTGCTTGTTTTTTTTTTTTTTTTTATTTTATTTTCTTATTCCATGAAAAAAAATCTGCCTTTAACCTTGTTATTGACACTCACCTCCATTCTTCTGCCTGGTGCATTACAAGTGTAAAAACTTTATTTCTGATTTGAAAATATTATCTCATGTTTTAGTTACCATTTTGTTATTGTTTACTTACTTAATTTCTGTTAATCTCTATCCCTATCATTTTATTGCTGTATTTCTCTATGTATTCTGCAGACTATTTTGCTTTATTGTATATGACAATGCAAGAACAGTTAAACAGTTGCCTTAATAATGCAAGAAAGGTGGTGGTAGGTTATTTGAATATGGGTCAGACAGTACCCTTGTCTGTCTGAGGTATATTATTACACCGGTGTTGTCTTAACTTGGTTTTCCTGCTGATATGAGAGATGAAAGTCAATTTCTCAGCAAGCATAACCTCAGTAGTAGAGTGACACCCTGTCATTTGCCTCTCAGTGTGCCTCTGTCCAGTCTGTCAACGTGGCCAATACAGCATAGTCAGTGTTTCAGGCAAGGCTGGAAATAGGACATAGAAAAATGGAGTTAGGTCACCAGAACATAGTCACTGTTCATTAGTCAATAAATTAAAAACTAATTAAGCCTGCCTGAGAGTTTATCAGCAGTGAAGATGCAGTCTGTAATGAAAATTTATTAGTGCAACTCATTGTAGGCGATAAGAAAGATGCAGGCACTTAAGTGATAATAGCCACAATGATATACTTCATTAAAAATCTTTCATAAATGCGAAGTTGGAAATGCAAGAAATGGGGTTTGCCGGATATCTGCAAAAATGCTGCATAAAAAAAATGACACTGATCATTCATAATCTTTATTCAGCTGCTAATGCATTTAATTTATCCAGATTTGCTAATGACTGCATGTAGCCTTGGTTTTCAACTCGCTTTGTGTACAGTTTTATCAAAATAACAAACTGTTGGTGCATTGTACCAATACAGAGTGCCGATGCCATTTGTGAGAGTAATTGTCGGCTTTATGTTAGGGAAATACAGGCTTTGCAGTTAGTGTCAAGGATACACTGAGTTAGAAGAAGGGTGACTGATGCTCATTTTGTTGCAGAATAGAAGGTTATTTCCCCCTACATTCCCCTGCCTTTACTTGTGCGCAAAAGCAATGTGCCCAGATGAAGATTTTTCAATAAAGAGGTCTTCAAATATATTAGTTGCATGTCAGTTTGTATTCCAGAGTGCTGTCTGTCAGACTGCTGTCAGAAAAACTAAATTATAAAGGTTCTTCTAATCACTTGCCACCATAAAACCCAGGTAACTTTCAAATATGGAGTGGGTACAGTCACAAGGTACAGGGTTTGATTTTCACCTTTAAAGGGAAATTGGCTAGGCTTAAAATGCCCTGCAAGGGCAGCTAGCCTCCTACTTACTTAGGAGCCTAAACCTAAACTCGTTTAACTTGTATGAGTGTCACAGTGTGCAGGCTTTGTGTGACGACATTACCATATATGGCTAAGAGCAGTGCCCTGTGTCAGTTAGCTGGCTGTACGGAGGAACCAAACAGATAGAGTTATACTCCAGGCTCATTGTGGAGAACAGGTGTATGATCTTAGGTGATGACAAGAGGTATCAGCCAAAGTTTTTTTTTTATTTCTCTTTGGGAGCAGTGAGGCAGTTCAGGCTTCTGCAAACATTCATACTAATTAGTGAGCAGAACTGAGAAACAGGTTCATGGATTAGTACTAGGCTAATTACCCTCATAGGCCATTTTAAGCCTAGCTAATTACTGCAAGTGTGAATCAAGCCCTGAACCTTGTGTCTGTATGGTAAACACCTTAACCATTATGCCAACGTCCCTTTTGTTATACCTGTTAGGTAGTGACTATTACATATGTCTGCCTCTGTGCATCATAGACAGGGCTGTACTCTAGAATTATTACTGTTCTTAATGCTAACCTGCAAAGAATTAAATACACTCAGACGAAACATCACTGCAGAAGGGATTTAGCCCAGTAACACACTGTCTAAATACATCTTTGTAGAAAGGATTTAGTCCAGTAACACATTGTCTAGCTGGCAACTGTCAGCTTAATGAAGGAAAATAAAAGGTAATGCTTTTCAGTAAACACAATTTCCCAAACAATCATTCTTGCAAATGTTTAACAACTTTAAGAATTGTCTGGAAGTACTACCTATCGGGGAAATACTTAGAAGTGCACATACACCAGAGGGTGTCCTTTTTTAATCATGTAATTTGAACGGTAAAATTGGTTTAGCAAATGTTTGGAGCATGCTATGTATAAAATGGTGTACTACAGCTAAAGAAAGGACAGACTTGCAAGTTAGCTCAGAAGATTACAGCTATGAGGTATTAACACGCTTCTTCTTTGAGTCCTGGGTTTCATTCCCTCAGTCTCCATTTGCCTGCTCTGTAGTCTGGTCAGTTTAGTGGTGTGTATGCCTGGGTTGCTCCTGAAAAGTAGATTATTTACCTAGTCAAGGTTTAAAAAAAAGGCAGTCCCTCAAACCGTCATTCTTCTCAAGTGACTATACAGTCCCAGCACCTACTCTTGTTCACCTGAACATATTCTTTGCAGGCTTCCACAACCTTTGCTATAGTTGAATGCTTTGCTAGTATTGTTAAGCAAATACTTATCACAGCTAAGCATTAGAAACCATCAAATATATCAGTTCTTGTTCAGCCAGCTCATGTTAGCATTTAAATTGTTATATGAACTAAGGATACGTACTTGGTGTTGAACATTAGGTCAGATGAGATCTTCAGATTCTCCCCTTCTACACAAGGAGAGCTAGTAGATGCTATGCCTCTTAGACTCTGTCTACCCATGCAAATGGAACCCTGCCATAGCACGTACATAAGGTACTTAAATTAACAGTTTGAATCTCTTGTTGAGATTAACTGCCTTCAGAACAACTAATGCTTAGCAAATAACTCATCACATATTAAACTTTAAAAGTGGCTTCTTCTACCAGCATACTGTATTCTGGTTCCACCAGTTGCCACACACTGAGACCTAAGTAGTTTTTGGTACTTTTCCGTTAAACCCCTACCACGCATCTCGCCGTTTTCATCAAACCCAATGTAGACAGAAAGGTCCGTGACAGACCAAGATGGGTAGCCTTTAAAAAGGTCCTACAAAATAAGTTGCTGGTACTAGAAATAACCAGAAAGAGTACCAAATGGTTAGGAATGATGGATTGCATACCGCAGTGATCATCCTGGTATTAGTAGTTCATTGGCTGTGGTGTGTTATCACACCAGTGTGTAAAACTGTACACAGATCACCGCTACATGAATGTTACATGTGCACAGGGCCTTGCAAACTAATGCAATTTATATGGTTTGTACGGCTGTCTTGTCTGTAGCACTCCCCAAACTGCTGCACATGTGGCAATGCCTCTTTCAGTCATACAGTGCAGAGATGTGAAGAATGTGGATGGATGACAGGTTCGTAGAATTGCAAATACATGAGCAGCTACATTCCTACTGAATGGTGGGTGATTAATGGATAGTGATTGAGTGTATGTAAGTAGATCTGCAAAGAAGTGATTGTTGCGGTTATTAATACATGACTGCATGCCACGTCCCACGCAAATACACACATGTACTGCAATCACTGGCATGGCATTCATTGCATGAAGTAATCAGTGACTCCAACTATAACTTCAGGAGCAAAAGTTTAACAACCCCTTGTAGTAAAAAGTAAAAAAGCAGCTGGAAAAGGCAACAGGTCAGTTGAAACAACAACATAGCTATGCTTTTCAGTAATATGGCGAGACGCGTGGTAGGGGTTTAACGGAAAAGTACCAGTTTTTGTTATTCTCCACCTGTTAGATCTTGTGTTATTTATTTTTTTTTTTCTTAATTATTCCTCCTGTTACTATTTTGTCCTAACCACCCTGTAATGCTGTTTCCTTTTCCAGAAAACCCTTCTGGTTTTGTCCTTCCACATTAATTATTCAGGCTAATTTCATTTTCTCTGTTTTCCTCCTGCTCTAAATCTACTGACCTGCTTCCTCTTTATCTCTCCTTGTAATGCCTGGTTAAATTAAAAAAAAAAAAACTCATCAGCATGTAGTCTAATTTATAAAACTGTGCACACCTACTTGCAACCTGTCTTTGTAATGCACTAAACATCTGGCTTCAGTCTCAGTCCATACTGCCTTCATTTTCTCTGTTGTGAATTTTTCCCCATTTTCCCTGTATAAATGGCCCTTCCTGCAAAGTATACATAAATAAATAAATAAACATATCCTTGTATCATAATCTCTATTGAGCAAAGCAAACTATGTTTTATTATAACTGTATTTGGTTATCACTGACCCACAGAAATGTTATTAAATAATATTATTTTTAATAACTTTGTGACTGTTATACTCCTGTTTACTTCCTTTTAGCTATACTCATGTACCATTTTGCTATAGTATCTGCTCAATCATTTCCTTCAGTGTCACTGTAGACACTTGTTCCTATATGACTGTGAATAGTTGCTCCTTCATAATGCATGCCTG
The DNA here is from genome assembly GCF_019279795.1 of Protopterus annectens. Lineage (NCBI taxonomy): Eukaryota > Metazoa > Chordata > Ceratodontiformes > Protopteridae > Protopterus > Protopterus annectens. The sequence goes on from NC_056748.1 coordinate 703,435,931, forward strand.
CTACATCAGCAGAAAAAAAATACAAGGAAAGAATGAATTTACTGCAGAAGCAGTTGCATATAAAACATGTAGAATTACATCTGGGTATCATGTACTACAATGTATTCTCACTAGAATGGTAATGAGTAAGAACGTTCTAGAATTGCTGCAGCCCAGCCTATAACGCTTGTTGAAACATGAGTTTGTTCAGAATTGTAAACTGTCTACTGGATCATGCCTTTGAATACAGCTTAGATAGGATAGTTCTTTAGGTTAGTGTGGCAAGGCATAATCATTTATTAAAAAGCTTTTAAAATGCTGACAAGATTCCTATATTGTGGGCTGACGTGAAGTAATGATAGGCTTATTGTGGACTTGGTGGCAGTCTCAGCACTATGTATATGTATATATTCACTGCTGTTTCCTTTATTTGTTTTATAGATTTTCACATGAGTACTAGATTGCTAAATCCGTTAGGGCTTTAACCATTGTGACTGTCACAATAAAGGCACTTTATGCCAGCAGATATATGGATTTGCCCATTTTAAGGTTGTGTAATGCTTACTTTGTAGTTGTAATAAAATATTCACTCACATTAAAATGGAACGTGTTAGCATATTTCAGAAGACTGCTTGCTAACAAATTACAATAATAGTCTTTCTTTGTGTCAGTTAAACAATCACTCACTTCCTTGAAAGATGCCAAACCAGCCGGGGCACTATTTCTGCTGGAATTCCTTTCTGCAGATGATAAATACGTTGGCAGCTGCTGTTTCAGTCTCTTTCTCATTCCTGCTAGGAATGTTTCAATCCACCATATAATGTTGTGAGAGACATAAAAATAGTAAGAGGAAGAAAATGTTGGTCTGTGCTTTGCTCAGCTACTGCCATGCCCATAGGTATAAACTGAGGTACGTTATTTGTAACTCGTGAAACCTTTATTGAGAGGCATGTGATACTCCCAAATCATTATGGACCTCACTGCTATAGAATTAAAGTATTTCTAATGGATGCCTATGAGACACAAGGGCTTTTCATGCATCCTTAGGTCCAAGGAGTTGCTTTCTGCCATAAGATGCTCTCCTGTCTCTGTATTATGGGTTCATATTAAATTAGCAAAAACCCACTTCAGCAAACGGCATTTCATCGGAAATACTGTCCATCGAATTCGGCTCTTGTGAGGGCTCTACCCCCCACACCCACACTAATTATATATACCAACTCCGATCGCACTACAGAGAGGAAAGGGCAAATTTTCCAATCTTCACTGTACAGTGATCTCAATATGAACAGTTCGACGAATGGCATGTTCGATGTAAGTGCACCAAAAATGCCATTCGCTGAACTGAATTTTCGATGGTCTAATACAGACCCCTCTATTACTCTCTGTTTCATCTGTAGAACAGACAGAATGACTGGAGTCTGTATACAACAGCTGATGGTGTCCAACAGGATTGAAATACAGCTGCTTGTTGTCTTCTGCCTTACTTTACTTTGTGGCCAGGTTCTACCACATCTTTAAGTCCAGTACCATTGCTGTAATGGAAATCACCCCACCCTTCTGCTGTCGATCTTTACAGGATGCTTTTTTTTTTGCAGTATCTAAGATTTTTCTGATAATGATTGGGAGGTAGGACAGTTGGGGCAGGGAGAACATGATGTGGTCCCATAGGTTCATACTAGGCTGACTGCCTTGAAGGGTCATTTTGAGCCTAGCCTGAGGCTAGAATCAAACCTCAGACTTTGTGTCTTTGAGGTGAAGACCATAACCACTATGCCAAACCCAGCCCTCCATTTTTAAATCTTAGCCAGGCAGATTTATTTTTTTACAGTGGTGTACATGGTATGGTAAAGTGAAAGGTGACTTGCTGTGATGAATAAATTGTGTTTGGAGGTCAGCAAAATCATATGTGTTCTACAGCATTTAAACTATTAGAACTCATGCAAATAGAAAGTAAACAATTTTCCAAGTTTCTGAAACACAGTACAGATTCTATTATATGAAGATATTTGAAAATTATATTCATTGCCTGAGCTGTCAAACTCTTTTCCTTGACCAGCAAATTAAAATATGCAGTTTATTGAAGAAATGAAATTATGTTTGCAGAAAAACTTGGCAAGTCTGTTCAGAAAATATATTAACTCTTTGTACACTTTCCCCAAATATATGAGCAGATCAGCATTTTAATGTGTTTCTCCAAACTCCCATTCAGAGTCACATTATATCTTCTTGTAGCGTACCTGTCACTATGTAGCAAACAAACCACTGTTTCTGCATATGAGTAAATTAGCAACTGAACAAATTGTATTCTCGCACAGAGGCACATATCGCTAAGAAATTAAAAACAAGAATTTGATGTGGTATTCCCTAAGATCCGGATTGCTGTAAGATAGTGTAATATATTATTATTATTATTATTAATATCGACTGAGACATTAAATCAAATTATTATTAATTTAACCATGAAGCTGTATTACGTAGAAGTGCATCTTTTTAGGAGTGACTCATCAAAACCATCTGATTAAGTGTCGAGATTGGAGTGAGACGCTGAAATTGATAGAATCAAATCTAAAGTACACGCTGAAGCTGACTGACAGCTTATCACCTTAACTGTCTGTGGCAAACTGTCATACTAATTCATATTTAATTCAAATGCATTCTAAATGTTAAATGTGTGGCTGAGTG